>NC_138768.1:219146421-219371421 GCF_965119305.1 Pelophylax lessonae | reverse complement strand
CCACTGTGTCCATATACACTCCAATGATAGATGGTCTGTGGCTGCAGCTGATTACCCAATTTCCAGAAAGACAACCTGTCATTGCAGTGAATAGACCTGTTGGCCACTGCTATCCGCACACAGCTGTCAAACCCAGCAAAATAAACCAGTAGATTCCTCCTGGGATTTACATTGTGGCTATACCCCCGTGAAAATGTAGCCTAACAAGATGGCCATCTCCACACACAGTCACAGTGCAAAAGGTGGCATAGAAAGTTAGAAATGAGGAAAGGTTTGCTGCAGAGAGCCTACAAATAATTACGGTGATAAGTCTTTTGTATTCTACTGTGTATGTCCTCTTTAAAGTTTATAGTCCAAGTTAGTGTACATTTTTGAAATTTGTTTTATGTCCTGTATCACTCAAATGTTTTGGTAAAGTGACCTACCTACCACAAAAATGAAAAGAAAAGTTAAAAATAAAAAGGTCTCTACAAAGAGCGGGTGTATTGTTTTTAATCTCAGTGTGGTTTCTATATTCCTTATTGACAATCTTTCCACCACAAATTCCCTTTTCCTTTCTTTAGCCCTTCTACGGTTCACAAGTGACTGCTGACTATAGACAACTGGAGGAAAGACACTGAAATAACAAAACAGCATGAACAAACACTAAGTCACATATCAATCAACACAGACAGTACAAACAGCTTGCTAAGAAGAATCAGTCAGGAACTTCGCTTGTGAAACTTGCTTTATTTACTGAAAAATAGTTTACTTTTTCAAATTGTCTAAAAGTTTGAAATGCTTTGCAAATTCAATTTCAAGGTTGTTTTTCACGCATTTTCATCACTGCAATTTTCCTGTAATATTTAACAATATTGTCATTGTCACTACTAGAGCATTTACAGATACTTATTATTGCCAGGAAATAACATATTAAAAAAGACCTTTGCCAGGAATATCCATATCTAAATGTAGCACTTAGCAACATTTCGGTGTACTTACAATAACAAGTCATTTTGCAGTTAAAAGTGTGGGGTCTGATTCATTAAAACTAAAGAAATAGGAAAACTAACATACATTTGGAATGAATCGACAGCGATGATGTCATTACACCCACCAGGGTGTTGCTTATGCTTCTCTGTGACAAATGCGATTTCATATCTGAATTTTGTAAGTAGTTTTAACCATATTAAATTATGGAATTTTTAAACTACTACACTATGAGTTTCTCCTTTGCCTTCATCTTTTAGTGAGTTATATGTGTGGATTGTCCTGACTATCTGGAAACCTCTCTTTTGAATCTTGGACTGCCATCCATCCCAGTGGGATATTTCCAAAAGTGCAGCCAGACCTCTATCTTTGGGTTCTTACCTGCTAGTAAGCGATTTGTGAGTGGGGTGTGCACCTGGATGTGGAGTGCTGTATATTCACACTGGATGCTGGCGACATTTGTTTTCTGACAGACTGTTTGCACTGAGTACTTTTCTTCTCTATGATGAACTTTCTCTGGATTTTTATATATTTATTTATTTGCACATATTAATGATGGATTTAACTTTTTCTGAGCACTGAAGTATCATCTTTTGATTGAATGATATTTGATGTATTTGTGCATTAGCACTTTATTTTTGGGTAGCACAACACACATCTGTTTGTATACATTTTGAATTGTTGCCCACTGTAAGCAATCACAAATCTTGTTTAATAGCTCACGTGGAAGGATTTTACATTTTAAGTATTCTTCCTCGTCACCAGTCATAGCCGCTAGTGGTCATGGGGATGGGAAGGGAGGGGTACATCGTTCATCTCTTTCTGATAATTCTAGTTGCCTGGCTATTATGCTGTCCCTTTCACTTCACTATTGATCCAAAGCTAGTATACAGATTGCTAGCTCTGACTTCATTGGTTGTATATTTTGTTCTGCATCAGTGAGCTAAAATATTGAATCCAAAGATTGCAAGCCAAGAGTTTGGAAATGGTAGATCCCCCATATATACAGATTTTACTCAAACACACACAGTATGCTGATGCTTCAAGACACAAGACAAAGCCTAAGCAAATATGCTTAGTGGCTGAAAAATGGTGGAAAGTTTTCAAGTAACAGAATTAGGGCAAATGATGAAAAAAAATCACAATCCTTGAGAAGACAGGCTTCTGCAAAGAGCATGGTCTGCTGCTAGCTAAATGTCTCTTGTTCATACTCTCCACAAAGTACACTGGACCTGTATTCATAGCATTAAGTTCCAATGGCATATACAACATACTTGCTTCTGCTGCCTCCATTCAAGCAAAATAGGTTCTAGCACACTCATCTTCTTTAAAGTGACTTAACTCTGGTCTAAAAAATAAAATTATTTTCAAATGTGTGTTCTTAACCCAATAAGTACATTCTATTGCTCTCAGCCTCCTCCAAACAGCTAATATCTTTTTTTTCTGTTGTGATATGATTTCCTGTTAGAAGTTGGTTATGTTCATTCCCCATGGTCACACTGTATGTAAGAGCATAGCCACCCTCTCTTTCTCGCTTCTAAGATGGACTAGGGACCATGAACCATGTCATGTGTAGTGTACATAGAGCAGTATACATGACCTCAACTAACGCAAACTCTTCTTTCCAAACATTCGAAAGTGAGGGGAAGAATAGAGGTTCAGGAGAACATTACAAGGAGGTAAAAATACACCGTAAGATATGATTTCATGAAAAATAGATTACATGACCATTAAGCTGTGGATGTGCATGAATTATTTTTGGATAAGGATTTTGTTTAGTGTCACTTTAATATTTAGTTGATCAACAGGGAGAAAGGCAATAAACACGAAATCTGAAAATAAACATTGTTTTTCTCCTCTTAAATGGGATTTTTGAGGCAATCAAGGAAGAAGAAACCAAAAAAAAAAAATCTATAATAAAATTCAAGTATTTTTCTAATAAACATGAAATCTTAGCAACATCAGCTATTTTTTTTTCCCATCATCAAATTATGCCCAGATGATTGCACTCCAAACTACTCATCCATATAGGAGGACCTACTAAGATGACTGGTACTTCCATTTTTCACCTGGCCATAGTTTTATTGTACAAGGCCAACCCAACGTTAAACATCACCTTATTGCTGTTAAAGTAGGCTTGTCATAGAAGAAATATAGGACTGCCATTGCTAACTTTTAACTGAATATTGAATTTCTTGTTGATATAACCACTGGCCACTTATGCTCAGAGTCATCGATTAAACATATTGAAGCAAGGGGGTTAGCATGACAAACGGGCGACTAGCATTTTCGGAAAAGGTCAGTTATGACAGCCTCCATGGTTCTCTTGTGTCAAACTTCCTTGAATATTTTTTCTGCTTTCCATGACGTTTGGTCTTCCTTGTTCTATCCATTGCAGACTCGGTGCTGTCTCTCACAAAGAGAGAAACAAGGAACCTACACAGCACAGTATCATGTGACAGAAACTGCACAACTAGCAAAAGTGAGATTACTAGTAGAGAAGCAAATAGGAAAACATTGTGTAAAACTCAAGTTCAGTTGAAATTATGACTTTGCTACAAATGCAATGTTTCTTAGAAACCTTGGAATTTCAGTTATTTCAGTAGAGGTTAAAGAAAACTGTCCAGAAATATGATGGCATAATTTCCTTTAGGCTCACCAGTCACCACAGAAGTTATAATCTATTTTAGAAATCATTCCTCCAGCTGGGGCTACATTTGGTAAACCCAGTAACTGGCTGCATCTGTTTCCCCTTAGACCATATTTAATACTTTAGCCTATACGTGGGAAAGGTTTTATTCGATTTGAGCAAGCAGTGTGATTTTAGACTCCCCCAATGCACGTCATTTGCCTAGGTGAATGATATGCACAGTGCTTGCTGTGCTTCCTGGGATATGTGACGTGCAGCATTAGTCTTTTATCCAGAAAGGAGGAAGGGGGGCAGGTCTAGAGGCTCATCATTGCGAGACCCTCCAGCATGAAAGTTAAGGAACTAATAAAAACTTCACCTAAAGCAGGAAAAATATCACACTAAAGCCGACCATATATATAATAGTCTGACTGTACAATCACTGTATGATCTACTTTAGATTTACCACTTCCAAAATTATGTAACACAAGGACACATCTAAACCATCTATCTAATTTGTATCCAATCAACCACGCTCTTGCATGTAATAGTTGGTAGATCTAGAGGAGATTGTGCAGTCTGGTTGTAACATGTGATGAGCTTTAGATTTTGGGTATTCTAAAAAAAATCCTCAAAAAAGTAAATTTTATGAATCTTTTTTTTTTTTTTTTTTTTTGCAATCAGTTTTATTTTGCATTTATATTACTATGACCAAACTCGTGTTATAGTATGCTTACTTGCTTGCCCTACTGCTATTACAAAAAAAAAAAAAAAGGTTTATTCTAAAGGTAACCATAGACATGAGATGACAGATCAGCCTTTTCAGTTGGATTGGACAATAAACTCCTGTGTATAAGGGGTCCCTACCCCTGCTGGACAATTTCTGTATGGGGTAACAGCTTATAGGGCAAGATAAAGGCTAAGCCCCTAGTTGTAATGTCACTGAGAAATAGGCACCACCTGCATGTGTTGCCTAACTCATCTGGCATCCTGGATGCAGAGGGGGAACTCAGTTGTTTTACGGGTTTACTGAAGTAAAACCCTTTAGGGCCCACTTACACGGAACAGCCAGATGCCACACAGTTAAATAACAGCGGCTTTACTGTCCGTCAGCTGTCCGTTCTGACTGTTGTAGGGAGTGTGGTGAATCATTCGACAAATCACACAGCTCCCTTCTTTTTTTTGGATGAAATGTATTCCTGTGTGATCATGTCCATACGAGGATGTGATATGTGACGAAAAGCATCCGTTTTCAGCTATTGCCGAAGTCATTGCATTATTCCAACTAGCACTCTTTACATAATTTTTTTGGAAGTGTTCTATACTTTTAATAAATGTGTCTAAGACGGTTTTACACTATGTGTGACTACTTGGTGTGTTTTTAGATATGTGGTTAATCTGAGAGAGAGGGTGTGTTCATATTGGAGTCCATCTACACCAGAGCTGTGAGAAATTGGGAGATTTATCTATCAGAGACACCTGAGTGATTTTTGGCTTCCCTGTTTCATGTCCATTTACCCCTGCTTGTGTGACTCACTACCGTAAGGTATTTGGGTATTTAAACTTTCTAGTAAGTGTACCGTCATTATCCATGGTGTTGAGATTGTCACACTGGTGGCTGTCACTTGTCCTTTGATCATCATCTCAAGCACATCTGTGGACTCTGTATCCATATGGGTACATCATTGGTGGCCCACTGAATTTTTATGTTATGAACTTTTTCTTTTCACAATATGTTTATGAGAAATCCACTTTTGTTCTCATTTTAGTTTTTGTTTCTATTTTGATCATGACTTATGCATATATGTATGATCAGGTTCACTAATGTCTATTTAGTGCAGAACTTTATGATCCCTGATCATGTCCCGTACAATGTTATAAGATGCTGATGTAATATTCTGTATTTGTATTGTATTTTCGAAACAACAACTGTACTGATTAAATGAAAATTGTACCATCTGGTAACGTACAAGAAAAATTTTCATGCTTGTCCCATCAGATAACTTTGCATGAATTGTCATGATCAGCCCTCCAAAGCTGTGTACTAACGATCAGATTTTCGCACAATCACTTTGAAAGCATTATTTTTCGTACAATTTTCTAACCGTGTGTACAGGCCATTGGGATTGAATGTTAGAGAATGTTACATTCACCCAAAGAAAGGCAATATTTAGAAACTCACATTTTACAAGCATAAAGGGTATTATTATTTGTGACTTCTAAATGAATGCTGAGACATCAACACAACAATTTTGTTTAAAAATATACACCATAGATTTTCTGTTGGATTGTGAATACACATCCCATTATCCGCTAAGGCCATTGGGCAGCTTATCTCACATTCTTATCAAAGTGCGGATGAATAAATCTCTACTTCCACAGTATAACCTGGATAGCAATGGCTTAGTATTTCCCAAACATATACTAAAGCAGAACCAAGACTAGTGTCAGATGGCTACTTTGTGCATCACATTTGACAAGTTTTCAGCTGTGGTTTACTAATGGAGCTTCAGGGTCCTGTCAAATTGGAATGTACCGGTGCTTGACATGATCATGGAACAAATTAAACAATAAGGCACAGTACTTTTCTCACTAGTGTGAAGTATCTAAATGCAGTGCTCTCTGTCAGCCTGAAAAAAAAAATCAGGAGCGTGGCTATTTTAAAGTGTACAGTATTTGGACCCTCATAAAACAGCTCATTCAGTGTTTACTGTATATATATATATATATATATATATATATATACACACAGTATCTCACAACAGTGAGTACACCCCTTACATTTTTGTAAATATTTTATTATATCTTTTTATGTGACAACACTGAAGAAATTACACTTTGCTACAATGTAAAGTAGTGAGTGTACAGCTTGTATAACAGTGTAAATTTGCTGTCACCTCAAAATAAATCAACACACTGCCATTAATGTCTAAACCACTGGCAACAAACGTGAGTACACCCTTAAGTGAAAATGTCCAAATAGGGCCCAAAGTGTCAATATTTTGTGTCGCCACCATAATTTTCCAGCACTGCCTTAAACCTCTTGGGCATGGAGTTCACCAGAGATTCACAGGTTGCCACTGGAGTCCTCTTCCACTCCTCCATGATGACATCACATAGTTGGTGGATGTTAGAGACCTTGCGCGCCTCCACCTTCCATTTAAGGATGCCCCACAAATGTTCAATAGGGTTTAGGTCTGGAGACAAGCTTGGCCTGCCCCTCACCTTTACCCTCAGCTTCTTTAGCAAGGCAGTGGTCATCTTGGAGGTGTGCTTGGGGTCATGATCATGTTGGAATACTTCCCTGCGGCCCAGTCTCCAAAGGGAGGGGATCATGCTCTGCTTCAGTCTGTCACAGTACATGTTGGCATTTATGGTTCCCTCAATGAACTTTAGCTCCCCAGTGTGGGCAGCACTCATGCAGCCCCAGACCATGACAATCCCACCACCATGCTTGACTGAAGGAAAGACACACTTGTCCTTGTACTTATCACCTGGTTGCCGTCACACATGCTTGATACCAACTGAACCAAATAGGTTTATCTTGGCCTCATCAGACCACAGGATATGGTTCCAGTAATCCACATCCTTACTCTGCTTGTCTTCAGCAAACTGTTTCTTGTGCATCATCTATAGAAGAGGCTTCCTTCCGGGATGACAGCCATGCAGACCAATTTGATGAGGTGTGCGGCATATGGTCTGAGCACTGACAGGCTGACCCACCCCTTCAACCTCTGCAGCAATGCTGGCAGCACTCATACGTCTATTTCTCAAAGACAACCTCTGGATATGACACTGAGTACGTGCACTCAACTTCTTTGGTCGACCCTGGATGAGGCCTGTTCTGAGTGGAACCTGTCCTGTTAAATGGCTGTATGGTCTTGACCATTATGCTGCAACTCTGTTTCAGGGTCTTGGCAATCTTCTTATAGCCTAGGCCATCTTTATGTAGACAAAGAAAACTACCTGCACCCCCTATAGGGTACCAGCAGCTAGCTCAAACTTTGGAAAGTTTAAAAGAAATAATGCACATACGAGCAGCGCTAGTGTACAACTACTATTAATGAATTAAAATAAATTCCATCAAATGATGCCACATGATCGGTGGTTGCGCAAAAGATGAAAAACTGTGAACTCCTTACCCAGGTGCTTGGTATGGTAAGACAGTGAACAAAGCAGCCATCACACACTGACTCTTACCAACAGTAAAGATGTGAATAGCAGTAAGCAGTTATGGGACCGCTAAACCCTGTTGCCTGTATAACTCAGAACAGGCATCACCATGGTCAACCAAAGAAGTTGAGTGCACATGCTCAGCGTCATATCCAGAGGTTGTCTTTGGGAAATAGACGTATGAGTGCTTCCAGCATTGCTGCAGAGGTTGAAGGGGTGGGGCGTCAGCCTGTCAGTGCTCAGACTATACGCCACACACTGCATCAAATTGGTCTGCATGGCTGTCATCCCAGAAGGAAGCCTCTCCTAAAGATGATGCACAAGAAAGCCCGCAAACAGTTTGCTGAAGACAAGCAGACTAAGGACATGGATTACTGGAACCATGTCCTGTGGTCTGATGAGACCAAGATAAACTTATTTGGTTCAGATGATGTCAAGCATGTGTGGCAGCAACCAGGTGAGGAGTAAGGATGATCGAACTTTTGAAAAGTTCGGTTCGACCAGAACACCCTGTGACAGAACCATCTGACTTTGTATTATATTGTTGCTGCCTCCTTTCGTCTGTTTGTTCGGCTGTCCCACGGCCCGTACAGCCCCCCCCTTTGTTCCCCTATGTTTTAGCTGCTACGCTCCAAATTCCTTTAAAGAGGTTGTCACTATGTCTGCAAATTCAATGTGTATTAGCTGCAGATGGAGGGGGGGGATTGTTTCCAGCAGCCCCCTCCTAAAGAATGTCTACTGATTAACTCAGTGCTTTTGTCTAAAATAGGACAGTATGTTAATAGAGTCTGAAACTATTGATAAGCATGTTAATGAGCTCACCTGGCTGTAATTACACAGTCATTGTTCATGTGGTATTCTCAAAGTATATATAAGTGTGTGTTTCTTGCAATAAAAGAGAAGAGAGTTACTCTCGATCAAACCTCACTACAGAGCCTTGTCTCGTACTTGGGGGGGGAATTATTGATGTGCTTCATGTATGGCGCATTGGAGTGGTCGATAGCTGTCCGGGTGTTCGGGAGTGGATTATCCTAGACGACTGTAACCCCTTTCATACTTTGGGGTGTCGTAACAATTGGTGGCAAGCGACGGGAAGAGTCCCACCGCCCAGAACAGTTACCGATGCAGTATGAGGAGCTGAAACGGAATACCCTCAAAAAGTTATTGCAACGTAGAGGACGACCAGCAGGTAATTTAAAGAAACGAGAGATTATTGCTCAATTGTTGGAGATGGATGCAGCACAAGAAAGGGAGAGAGCTAATGTGACTGGCATCTTGGATTTAACACCCGAGGAAATACAATTTAACCGGGCAGTGCAAATAAGGCTGGCACATTTTGGCCCCAACCCTACAGCTGACATTGTGGAACGAGTGCAAGCAGCGGTAACAGCCCAACTGCAAGGAAGAGGAGCGGCAGCAGCGGATGTACTCCATAATAATGTGGGAAGAAAGAAGGTACCTTTTGCTGCGTTTAAAACTTTTGTGGAATCTGAGGAGGAGATTGATGGATTCTTGGCAGACTTTGAAAGGCAGTGTACCTTACACAGGGTGCCCACGGACGAATGGGTCACCATCCTCTCTGGGAAATTGTCCGGCTGGGCCAGTGATGCTTTTCGGGCCATCCCGGAGGAGGAAATTATAGATTACCAGGCCGTTAAAGATGCCCTGTTGGCCAGGTATGCAGTAAGGCCAGAAGTATACCGGCGGAGGTTCAGAGAGACCCCCAAGCAAGTGAGTGACTCCTATATGGAGTGGGCATGCAGAGTACACCGTGCAGCAACCCACTGGATGGCAGGATGCCAAGCTGTATCTGGGGAGGAGATCTTACAAGTGTTTTTGTTGGAACATTGCTTCAACAAGTTACCTGCCGGGGTCAGAGAATGGGTCCGGGACCGTAAACCCTCCACTTTCCCGGAAGCCGCTCGATTGGCAGATGAATATACTGACGCTCGTAAGCTAGATGATAATGTGCCCAAAGCCCCTGCCAGGGTGGAGTACCGACAAGCAACACCCACCAGTACTACTATTTACCAGGCTCCAGCACACCGCACCCCGGCTTTGCCTGCAACCAACAGCTATGCCCAGCCACCCCGTTTTAACTCCAGGGATTATTTGCAACCCATCCGGTGCTTTGGATGCAAACAGCTTGGGCACAAAAGGCCGGAGTGCCCGTTGAACACAGCCAACCATGCACAGTCATGGAGACGGCCAGCCGGCGGAAATCCACGCAATTCCCCGCCTGCTGCTCACTGCATTGAGCAGGAGGAATGTTGGGGCGTCCTCCATGAAGCAGACCCGGTCCAAGCCGCTCATCAAGACAACAGGCAGCAGCACCGGCAGATGGTTAAGCTGAACGGAAGGGAAGTCAGCGGGTTACGAGACACTGGTGCCACTATGACTTTGCTGCAGAAAGATTTGGTGTCTGAACATCAACACACCGGAGACGCTGTGGCTGTGAGGGTAGCAGGGGGTGCTGTTTTTCGCCTACCTGTTGCCCGAGTACACTTGGATTGGGGAGTGGGGGCTAGACATGTTAATGTGGGGGTTATGAAAGACTTGCCTGCGGATGTTCTTCTTGGGAATGACTTGGCCCCCCTTGTTTCTGCATATGCTCCCATGGGCCCCAATGAAGTTAATGCTGTGACCACTCGTGCCCAGACCCGCGCTGCCGGAACCGACCCACCTGCTACTGAGACCCAGGTAAGACCTTGTTCCCCGACGATTCCCTCAGATCAGGCCCCTTTGAGTTGGGATACCCCAGAAGAGTTTGGGAGGGAAACCCGGGCAGATCCAACCCTACAGAAGTATAGAGCTAAGGCAGATGCTAGAGAGGAAGGACCAGATGGGGAGCGGTATGAGTGGGTGGGGGATAGGTTATACAGGATCCCTAAACCGTCCCAGAAAAGTTTGGCCCCTTCTCCGAATCGACAACTGGTGGTACCTGCTAAGTACCGTCAGGAGATTCTGCGAATTGGGCATGATGTACCGTTAGCTGGACATCTAGGGTCCCGCCGCACAGCCCATAGAATTACGCAGAATTTCTTTTGGCCCAGTTTTAATCAGGCTGTGCGGGTATATTGTAATACGTGTGACACTTGTCAACGGGTAGGGAAGCGGGGGGACCACCCAAAAGCTAGGCTTAAGTCTATGCCTATCATTGGGGAGCCCTTTGCCCGCATAGCCGTTGACATAGTGGGTCCACTGGCCAGGGCTAGCCCATCCGGTAAGAAATATATTCTTACCGTGGTGGACTACGCCACACGCTATCCAGAGGCAGTAGCGCTGTCTAATATAGAGGCAGATACGGTTGCTGATGCCCTGGTTAAGGTTTTCACTAGAGTGGGGTTCCCTAAGGAGATTCTCTCCGATCAGGGGACCCAGTTTACCGCTGTGCTTACCCAGCAGCTGTGGAAGGTGTGTGGCATCAAACCGATACTTAGCTCACCTTATCACCCACAGACTAACGGTCTCTGCGAGCGCTTTAACGGCACCCTCAAGCAAATGCTGAGGACCTTTACTGACGCTTGCAGGGACTGGGAGAGGTTCCTGCCCCATCTGTTGTTTGCGTACAGAGAGGTGCCCCAGGAATCTACTGGGTTCTCTCCTTTTGAGTTACTCTATGGGAGAAGGGTCCGTGGACCTCTTGATCTCATCCGAGGACACTGGGAGGGAGAGACAGAGCAGGAGGGGACCCCCATAGTGCCGTATGTTCTGGAACTCCGGGACCGCATGGAGAGTCTGTCTCTGATGGTAAGGGAGAGCCTCCAGGCGGCCCAGGGGAGACAGAAGAGATGGTACGATCGGGGTGCCCGGCAGCGAGTCTTCCGGGTTGGGCAGAAAGTGCTAGTGCTCAAGCCTGTGAAGACAGATAAGATGCAAGCAGCTTGGCAGGGACCGTATAAAGTGTTAGCTCAGATGTGTGATACTACCTATGTCATAGCCAGCTGTGCAGATGAAAGGATTCAGCGATCCTTTCATGTAAACATGCTCAAGGAGTATCAGGAGAGACCAGAGGATGTCGCTGCAGTATGCGCTCCTGCTGCAGACGACCCAGAGAATCTACCCCTACCAGACTTGTTAGAAAGGGACCCCCAGACTGACCTTACTGCCTTAGTACCGCTGGGGGACCGGTTAAACCCCACGGAAAGGGCTCAGGCTCAACAGCTTCTGTGGGAGAAACAGGCGACGTTCTCCCAAGAACCGGGTTACACTACTCTAGCTGTACATAAGGTAGAGACCCCCGGACAGAACCCCCTACGACAGCCCCCCTACCGCATCCCGGAAGCAGTCCGAGAAGGAATGCGGAAGGAAATACAGGAGATGACCCAGCTTGGGGTTATCGAGCCCTCCAATAGTCCTTGGGCCTCGCCTGTAGTCCTAGTGCCTAAGAAAGATGGAACTACACGGTTTTGTGTGGACTACAGGCGACTCAACGAGCGGACCACCACTGACGCCTATCCGATGCCCGGGTAGACGACTTACTTGATCGTATTGCTAGGGGACGTTATCTGACCACCATAGACCTATGTAAAGGCTACTGGCAGATTCCCCTGGCCGAGGATGCTATCCCCAAGTCGGCATTTATCACCCCGTTTGGCCTGTACCAATTTAAGGTCATGCCATTCGGGATGAAGAATGCCCCGGCTACCTTCCAACGTATGGTGGATGAACTCCTCGATGGCTTCCAGGAATTTGCTTGCGCATACCTGGATGACATTGCGATATTCAGTGAGTCCTGGGAGGAACACCTGGTTCATGTAGGGGTGGTGCTGGATAAGATTCGGGCCGCTGGCCTGACATTGAAGCCAGAGAAGTGCCATCTAGGTATGGCAGAGGTACAGTACTTGGGTCACCGAGTGGGGTGTGGGAGCCAGAGACCAGAGCCAGCCAAGGTAGAGGCAGTGGCTAACTGGCCCACACCTATCACTAAGACCCAGGTGCTAGCCTTCTTGGGGACAGCAGGGTACTACCGACGTTTTGTCCCTGACTACAGCGCTATTGCTAAACCCCTGACTGACCTGACTAAAAAGAACCTCCCTAAGCAGGTCCTGTGGTCTCCAGCTTGTGAAGCCGCGTTCCAGGCATTAAAACAAGCTCTTGTGAATGCCCCTGTCTTGGCTGCCCCAGTCCCTAACAAACGCTTTCTTGTCCACACAGATGCTTCCATGTATGGACTGGGGGCTGTGCTGAGCCAAGTCGGGGAGGATGGAGGAGAGCACCCTGTCGCATATCTCAGCAGAAAGCTGTTACCCCGGGAAGTGAGTTATGCGGCAGTGGAGAAGGAGTGTTTGGCCCTGGTCTGGGCCCTGAAAAAGTTGAGTCCCTATCTGTACGGGCAGGAGTTCTCCCTCGTGACTGATCACAACCCATTGGTGTGGCTTAACCGGGTCTCTGGGGACAATGGCAGGTTGCTACGCTGGAGTCTAGCCCTGCAACCGTATAACTTTACCATCACTTACAGACCCGGTAAGTACAATGGCAATGCTGATGGGTTGTCCCGACAAACAGACATCACTCCGGCTTCCTAGTCCTGGTCATCCCCACGTTGACCCGCAAGGGTCAAGCCGGGTCTGCCGGAGTGTCCCACAAGGAGGGAGCCATGTGACAGAACCATCTGACTTTGTATTATATTGTTGCTGCCTCCTTTCGTCTGTTTGTTCGGCTGTCCCACGGCCCGTACAGCCCCCCCCTTTGTTCCCCTATGTTTTAGCTGCTACGCTCCAAATTCCTTTAAAGAGGTTGTCACTATGTCTGCAAATTCAATGTGTATTAGCTGCAGATGGAGGGGGGGGATTGTTTCCAGCAGCCCCCTCCTAAAGAATGTCTACTGATTAACTCAGTGCTTTTGTCTAAAATAGGACAGTATGTTAATAGAGTCTGAAACTATTGATAAGCATGTTAATGAGCTCACCTGGCTGTAATTACACAGTCATTGTTCATGTGGTATTCTCAAAGTATATATAAGTGTGTGTTTCTTGCAATAAAAGAGAAGAGAGTTACTCTCGATCAAACCTCACTACAGAGCCTTGTCTCGTACTTGGGGGGGGAATTATTGATGTGCTTCATGTATGGCGCATTGGAGTGGTCGATAGCTGTCCGGGTGTTCGGGAGTGGATTATCCTAGACGACTGTAACCCCTTTCATACTTTGGGGTGTCGTTACACACCCCAATTTTGCAAAAGTTCGGTTCGGATTTCAGAACCCCATTAAAATCAATGGGACCCGAACTTCGGTAATCAAAAAACACCATTTTGAAGCTCTAAAACCCAATAAATGCCCCTAAAAAGTGCCTAGGGTTCTGGGTCATGCCCCATTAACTATTAATCACACAAACAAAGTTCTTAAAAATTGTAATTTTTGATAAAAAAAGCCAATTATTGAAAAAAAAATTTTAAAAAAAGAGAGATTTTTTTATTTTTACTTTGGATTTAGTATCTGGGGGTCTAAAAGGTGTGCATGTGAAGTTTCAGCTCTGTAGCATGTCCAGAACCATGAAAAAAAAAAAGATAATTTTTCAGTAGAACAGGGATGTGGGTCGGGACCCTCCTTTAACTTTAACACCTATATGATCTTTTTTTCTGGTTCTGGACATGCTACAGAGCTGAAACTTCACAGGTACACCTTTTAGACCCCCCAGACACAAAATCACACAAAAAAAAGTTCTTAAAAATTGTAATTTTTGATAAAAAAGCCAATTGAAAAATTTTTTAAAAAAAAGAGATTTTTTGATTTTTACTTTGGATTTAGTATCTGGGGGGTCTAAAAGGTGTACATGTGAAGTTTCAGCTCTGTAGCATGTCCAGAACCAGAAAAAAAAAAGATTGTTTGTATTAGAAAACTTTCTGACAGGGGGTTTGCTTCACTCCTGTAACACCTTGCCGGTTTAATAGAAGGCATTTTTTTGGGATCTTTGCAGTCAGGAAAAACATCTGAACTTGTGTATAGTGGTACTGTGCACAAGTTCTGATGTTTTGCCTGCCTCCAAAAACCCCCCAAAAATGCCAGCAAAAACACACCTGGGCATTTTTTTTTTACGCTAGCTTTTTTTTTGGCATTTTTTGGGGTTCTTTTGAGGCAGGCAAAACATCTGAACTTGTGTATAGTGGTGTATATACACACATCCATATATTTATATACACACCTAGACATATATAGGTGTGATAGTAGCAGAAATATATGCTTGCGCTAATGAAATCATTTACAGTAATATAGTTCTGCTACTATCACACCTATATATGTCTAGGTGTGTATATAAATATATATATGTGTGTATATATACCACTATACACAAGTTCAGATGTTTTGCCTGCCTCAAAAGAACCCCAAAAAATGCCAAAAAAACGCTAGCGTCAAAAAAAAAATGCCCAGGTGTGTTTTTGCTGGCATTTTTTGGGGGTTTTTGGAGGCAGGCAAAACATCAGAACTTGTGCACAGTACCACTATACACAAGTTCAGATGTTTTTCCTGACTGCAAAGATCCCAAAAAAATGCCTTCTATTAAACCGGCAAGGTGTTACAGGAGTGAAGCAAACCCCCTGTCAGAAAGTTTTCTAATACAAACAATCTTTTTTTTTTCTGGTTCTGGACATGCTACAGAGCTGAAACTTCACATGTACACTTTTTAGACCCCCCAGATCTGAAATCCAAAGTAAAAATCAAAAAATCTCTTTTTTTTTTTAATTTTTTCAATAATTGGCTTTTTTATCAAAAATGACAATTTTTAAGAACTTTTTTTGTGTGATTTTGTGTCTGGGGGGGTCTAAAAGGTGTACCTGTGAAGTTTCAGCTCTGTAGCATGTCCAGAACCAGAAAAAAAAAGGATTGTTTGTATTAGAAAACTTTCTGACAGGGGGTTGGCTCCGCTCCTGTAACACCTTGCCGGTTTAATAGAAGGCATTTTTTTGGGATCTTTGCAGTCAGGAAAAACATCTGAACTTGTGTATAGTGGTACTGTGCACAAGTTCAGATGTTTTGCCTGCCTCCAAAACCCCCCAAAAAATGCCAGCAAAAACACACCTGGGCATTTTTTTTGACGCTTGTAATGTTCTGGTACCTTTGGGTACCCTAATTACTCTTTCATAAGTGTATGCGCCCCACCATTCTCTTTTGGTAAGGTGCGCATACACCTTTAAGACTGATGCTGCCATCACTGAGCGCCGGACTGGATGGCTATTTAGATCGCCGGCTCTCACTCACATGTGTTCGTTCAAACTGCTTTGTGCCTTGATGCTAACCTGTCTTGAAGCTCTCATGCTTGCAAGCATACCTTGCTGTCGGAACCACGCTGCGCTGATCCCTGTATCCCGCTACCGGATCATCCGCTCTTGCCGAACCTCTCCTCTGCTACATTGCTATTAGTGATAAGTACCCCACAGGGGAAACCTCTATAACCTTCATACTAAAGCTTACACTATCTAGCTCTGCATACTAAGGACTATTACTACATCTGCATTATCTAAGATTGCTAGCTCTTGAGCCTACTACCACCTGTTCTTGCACTGGGTTGATCTCTCTTGTATGTCCACCTGCTACTCTGTCATCTGCTACCATACATGATTGCTAAACCTATCTGCATCCCATCTGCTACTATCTTACTTTCAAGAACATTTCCTTTCAAGTGTCTGTCATCTACCATCTCTACCCAACCTGTCTCTTCAGCCTATCATCACTGTGTTACTATATACATAAGTCACTCTAGGAAACATCTTATTGAGTGTGTGTATTTACTTGCTGAATTGAGATCATCCACACATGATGAGTCATTGGGAGTTGGGATTGGTGTCTCAGCGTTTCTCTACATGACTACTGAAGTGGAATATTTCTGCAGCTGAAAATCCACATCATACATAAAACGCAGGAGCGTTACAACGCTAGCGTTTTTTTCGCATTTTTTTGGGTTCTTTTGAGGCAGGCAAAACATCTGAACATGTGTATAGGGGGTATATATACACATATATGTCTGAATATATACCCCTAGACATATATAGGTGTGATAGTAGCAGAAATATATTACTGTAAATAATTTCATTAGCGCAAGCATTTATTTCTGCTACTATCACACCTATATATGTCTAGGGGTATATATTCAGACATATATGTCTATATATACCCCCTTTACACATGTTCAGATGTCATGTCTGACATCAAACATGTCCTCAAAAAAGCACTGGCAGTGGCAGCCCCTGCAGCATAAAAAATGCTTGGCTCGTGAGAAGCCATATGGGTGTGCCGAAGCTATTCAGAAAAATGATCTTTTCTCTATAGCGGTCACCCTGCTATGGAAGGGTTTTGTCACCCTGCCATAGCAGTCACTGCCAGTTAACCCTACACTACACTACGGTCCCCTTACACTTAACACTTTCCCTACAGAAACTCAATTTTTGAAGCTAACTTAAGTGTAAAGGAGCACTCTAACTACACTAGATATCCCTTTCCTCACACTAAAAATAGCTAAATGACACTTTTAAATTAAAATTAACAGAACTGCTTCCACTCTCTTCCATGTCCAGTATAACAATGCTAGGAATATGGCGGGGCGATCTTATATACTGGGGGGCGTATTCACTAATGATTGGTCTAGGGACCCCCTAGTCACTCCAATCACATTCCTAGCATTCTCCTGCCCCCTCAATTGGCTTTTGCTAATGGTTCTGGTCCAATCACGGGCTTTTAAAGCCCATTTCCTGAAGCATTGCATTTTGGGCGGTTCTGGTTGCTGAATTCCGAACTTTTTGGGCAAAAGTTCTAAATTCGGCCGAACCTCGAACACCCAATGTTCGGGTCGAACCGATGGTGGACCCGAACCGTTCGATCATCCCTAGTGAGGAGTACAAAGACAAGTGTGTCTTGCCTACCAGTCAAGCATGGTGGTGGAAGTGTCATGGTTTTGGGGCTGCATGAGTGCTGCCGGCACTGGGAAGCTACAGTTCATTAAGGGTACCATGAATGGCAACATGTACTGTGACATACTGAAGCAGAACATGATCCCCTCCCTTCGGAGACTGGGCCGCAGGGCAGTATTTAAACATAATAAAGACCCCAAACACACCTCCAAGACGACCAATGCCTTGCTAAAGAAGATGAGGGTGGTAAAGGTGATGGACTGGCCAAGCATGTCTCCAAACCTAGACCCAATTGAGCATCTGTGGGGCATCCTCAAACAGAAGGTGTAGGAGCGCAAGGTTCCTAACATCCACCAGTTCCATGATGTCATCATGTAGGAGTGGAAGAGAACTCCAGTGGCAACCTGTAAAGCTCTGATAAACACCATGCGCAAGAGGGTTAAGGCAGTGCTGGAAAATAATTGTGGACATACAAAATATTGATACTTTGGGCCCAATTTGGACATTGTCATCTAGGGGTGTACTCACTTTTGTTGCCAATGGTTTAGACATTAATGGCTGTGTGTTGAGTTATTTTGAGGGGACAGCAAATTTACACTGTTACACAAGCTGTAGACTCACTATGTTACATTCTAGCAAAGTGTAATTTCTTCAGTATTGTCACATGAAAAGATGAAAAGATATGTTAAAATATTTACAAAAATGTGAGGGGTGTACTCACTGTTGTGAGATACTGTATGTATATATATATATATATATATATATATATTGTGACAGGAAGTCAGGTAAATCTGTGGATGTAGTCACAGACAGGAGATACATTTCCACCTGGTTTAGAAAATTCACCAATTACTATAGGGTGTCGGCTGCAAAGGTAGCCAGAACTGGCTTAAGGAAGTTTAATGGCCTTCAGCTGTTCGGAATGAGGAAGTTAAGGCCTCTATAATTTGTCCAAAGAAAGTCTATTGATTGCTGTCTCCTGACGCCGTGTGGGTAGAGGAGGACAGTCAGATGTGTGCCTCCCGACGCTGAGTGAGCATGGGAGAAGGATTGCTGCCTCCTGACGCTGTGTGGGCATGGGGAGAGTAGGCCAGTCAGATGTGTGCCCCCTGAAAGCTGTATGAGCATGGGGAAGACTTCCTGAAGCGATGTGCGCTGAGGAGGGTAACAAGTGTGAAGACTACTCGAGATGAGGTCTTGGGTCGTTTCTATGTGAAAAGAAACCAATGGACATTTCCTGTGTGAAGGGGAAATTAATTAAGACTGAAGACTACTCAAGGTGAGGTCTTGGACTATTTCTATGTGAAAAGAAATAAATGCACTGTTTGCTATGTGAAGAGACAAGCAAAGGAATGGTTGCTATGTGAAGAGTGTGAAGAGACAAACAAAGGGATGTTTTCTATGTGAAAGGAAAGTCCAATGAACATGTGCTGTGAGAAGAGAAAATAAATGGACTATTGAGTGTCTGCTGTAGGATCAGCAAAGTTTGCCCAACAGTAGGTTGGAGACAGACTCCGTAGGTAGGTTCCTGTAGGTGAGAAGGTAGCCGCCCACAGTGGCAAGGATTTATTTTATTTATGCTTATTTTGAATTATGCTGTTTTTGAAGCTTGCACTTGTGAAGAAAATTGCATGAATAAATCAAACTGTTTGCAACCACTTCTCGGCTATCTCCCTGTGTAACAAACCCCCTCAAGGGGTCATCCATACCCGCCACCGAGCTAATCTCCCACTATATATATATATATATATATATACCACTATATATATATATATATATATATATATATATACAGTATATATATATATAGGAGGCGGCTACCCCAGAGTCAATGGGACATGGCTCTTTTTAGTGGGGGGTAGATGTAGCACCCTCCTAGGTAGGTGCTAGGAAAAAGCATCTATTTGCTCCTTCTGCTTATCAGGGGAGCCTGATCTGTTTGTCTGCCTGTCACATGTTTCCAGGTGTGATTCACTGGGTCTGAGGGAGTGTCCCCACTGTATCCAATAAGGGAGCTTGTTGGACAGCAGAGGAAACATAGCCAGTGACACATCATGTTTTATGGCAGTCCCAGTGGGAGGGGATTCCTGCAATGCATCCTGGGATTGACCATAAATACGGAGGGGACATGTGACGGGGCGTCTTTGGCAGGAAGCAGAGTCCCAGGCGGAGGCAGATGGCTGGTCTCTCCTCCTGCAAGGTGTGAGGAAGGTGGTCTTAGGCGGTCGGCCTAGTGAACCAGGTGTGGAGCTGAGCTGCAGAGAAACCAGAGTGCTGACGGTGGAGCTGCTGGCAGAGTCTCTTGCGAAAAACAGTGTCCGTGAGTACTGAGGGACCTGACAAAGGGTCTGGCCCAGGAAGGGGGACCACTCCAGAGAAGTCAGGGGGATCACTCCAGAGAAGTCAGGGGGATCAAGGAGCTAGCTCACACAGGAAGTGTAACAACAAAGGGGGTGCCATGTAGTTGACCCTGAAGAATAGGAACAAAGGGGGTGCCAGGAAGGGCCCTGAAGATTGTTCTGCAGTACAGTACAGTTTACCTCAGACAGTTAATTTCTTACTACTTCACTGCTATTGACAAGGTGAAGCAGCGGCCTAGCCGCACTCAGCATTATTCAGTCATCCCAGCTAATTGTGCATAGTTATATAAGTTGGAGTATCCCACTCATTCCCTTCTCCCATTCAAGTTCTCAATAAAAACACAAAAAACAAAGCTCCTAGAGACCTAGACTGTTTCCTGACTGAGCCAAAAATTACTTTGAAAATGTTGAACTGTTGTGCTGTTGCTAATAGTAAGCCAGGGGAACCCATAAACAGCAGCTCCCAAGGGAGTAGTGCTATATATATATATATATATCTATATATATATATATATATATATATATATACAGTATATTTATTTTTATTTTTTCTCTTTTCCTATCGTTTAATACATAACCGTGGGGGGTGAGGGTGGAGGTGGGGTTTAGCAGGAGGCAGAGAACCAGAAAGGCAGAGAAACCCTCCCAGTGAAGAAGTGTCTTCTTGGGTAGGGAGGCAGGGGGGTGTTCTCCCAAGTAGAATGCCACATTGGGATGGACGGTGCTTCCATGCTTGACAGGTTTACCAGGTATTCCATACAAAGGAAGCAATACAAAGATAACAGGATTTTTTCTTTTTATACTAGTACATGGTGCCACAGATATAAATCAAGAATATGAAATGTTTGGGTAACATATACTTTAAAATATATATATTTTTTTGTATGAGGACAGTTTGTATTGCTTTCCATAGTCCCAGTTGAAAGATTGCCCTAATGAGACATGTTTTTCAGTGTACTATTTAGAAGCATAGAATGAGTAGTGGCTTTTAAACTTATTTTTAATTGATATCATGTACTCAGGAAAAAAAAAATCTAAACAATATGATATGTTACATTTTAATATTTCAATTTTCATTTTGTAGCCAGCAGATGGCCCTTCCGACTCCTTTTCATATTTTCCCAATAATTTTCAGCCCTCGTTTCTCAATAGCTCCAACTGAAATTTACACCCACATGTAACTCATTTCAGTGGCTCATCCCATATGGAATGGTTTCATATGCCATTTCAATCTAATGGAGCATGACAAATGGCAAGTAGCCACTGCTGTGCTGTCTCTTTAGAAAATCTATAGTGCTCTGGAAACCCTTTGTCATGAATTAAATATTTCTTTGTAAAAGATTGTATACATATATTTAAAAAATCTGTTAAAAATATAAACTTTAAAAACATAGTTCCCCCTTTCATTGGCAACATACTAAAACGATTGTTTTCACTAGTATGTAAAAGAAACTTTAAAATAGGCAATTTTCGAAATGCTGAAGCAAACATTTAGAAAGTGTTGCCTTGACATCACGTTTTTATACATCTCTGTTAATTGCACATTATTGTCTTTATACTGTCCATCAGTTTTTTTTCTGTGCCGGATTGAAGCAGTGTATCAGTGTGGCGATTTGAGGGCTGTTTACTTCCCCATATTTGCTAGCTAAGGAACAATGATATTCATCATATATTCTGTCAAAATCACAGTGTACAGTTTGGGAAATCATTACAAAAAAATGAACCTTTCAAGAATTTTGCCATAAAAGTTTATTTTTTTTAATAAATGGGATGATTACAGGAAATGATTAAAGGATACAGCACACGCTTTCATTTTGTAACATCAGCATTGTAATAACAATACAAGCAATAGTTATTTTTGGCTAACCAACATATGTGTAGCACCCTCTAGTGTGCTAGAATAGTATTTTTGATTAGAGTAGGTAAATTGTTCAGGCTTGGCTGGCAGCCAAGCCTGTGTGTTTTTCTGGCTTAAGGTGAGAGTGACTCAGGGAGGGCTGGATGACTCACAGGCAGCATCTCTGAGACCTCTCCCTACCTCTAGAAACTTACAGAAGATTCTAGAAGAATGAGAGTGGTGGCAAGAAGGAGCTGCCTGGAGTATTCTGAACCTGAGGGCCCTGACCAATACCCAACAGATGGGTTGGCAGGGGGCAGGCCCCCTTAAATACTCAGGGTCAGCCCAGCTGGGGCAATGCAGTCTCGGTGTTGGAGATGGGGTGTTAGGCTGTCAGTGGCCCTTGAGGGTAGTCTGGGGTAGGGGTGGTGACCTCGGGCCTGGATTAAGGGTTCAGAAGGGACCTTTTTCATGACACACAGAGATGTCCTGACCAGAGGCATGGGAGCAAAGTGGAGGACAGCAGGAGAACCTTGCCAGGCAAATCTCCAGGGAGGAGGACAGCCAGGTGGGCTGGTGAGTGTTACAGTCAAAAGGACTGAAAGGCACGCCTGAGAGGACTGGGTGCAAGCAGTCTGGGATGGATGCAGAGTCAGTCTGGGAGGACTGTTTAGACTTAGCCAGGAAGGCTAGTGAAAGGGGCAACTGCAGCCAGGTGGGCTGGCAGTGCCTGAAGAGGTGATGCTGGGATCAGTAGCTACAGGAGGAGGACAGCTGGGCACTCAGACTTTTTGCTACACTACTAAAGGGGTCCTACTTGTAAACAGCATTTGATATGGTCTGATTGCGCTCTTGTCAGACCATCCATACAGTGCCAGCTGGTCCTGGGAGTTGTTGTTCTACAAGCAAGATTGTGCTGGAGGTAGAGGAGAAGTGTATATATGGACTGTATATAGTTGTGTCCCTGAAGAGTTCTACTATTCTGATCAAGTGGGCATCCCATAATACCCTAAACTCCATCCAAGTTCAATACCCCTAATAAAATACAAGAAACATCTGCAAGGACTGATTCTTGACTCCAGCGTGGGAGATACTCCATTCACCAGCTGCTCCTATGGTGTAGCGCTACATAACATTACTTGAAAAATATCTTTTTATGTTATAAGTGTTGTCTGTCCGCCGGTCATCTCTTTCACAAATTTTCTACATTCCCTGCATTGCTTTCAACGTATATGTACTACTTATTCCATGTATCAATCAGATCCATTAGAGTAGGCTAGAAAAATATAAATACAATGCAGAAATGAAAATATGATTTTACATGTTGACCAATGATATCCTCTAATTAATGCTTGTGAAAAACTGATTCACTAAAGAAAACCTGTGTTTTGCCCATTCAGGGCATTTAAAAAGGTTTATTTTAAAACAGGGGTCTTGAATTAAAATTTACAGTCCAGTCAGTACATTTTTCTTCGAGAATGGGTCTGAATCTCATGTTTGCACTAGAGCACATTTATTTCACAGTCCGTGCTGTATATTAGTGTCTACAGCCAACCCTTCACATTACTGTCCCCTCTACATCAGTGTCCTCAGCCCTTCCACATAATATGCCCATCTTTACATCGGTGTCCTCAGCCACCCCCCCCCCCTCCACCTTTACATAGCAATCATCCTTAACATCACAGACTCCCCTCCCCTTCTATAACTGGCCTTCATGGCAAGGAGCACATGGAAGGGCAACGCATGCAAGACAAAACCAGAGAAAATTCCCAGCTCAACTCACGCCACCAGCCTGCATACCAACTGAATTACCCTGTCTATCCAGGGTGCAGTGAAGGGGCCCTGCAGCTTACGCATGCATTTACAAATGTGTACCTCTAGGCCCACCTGCCCTCTGTCTATCCATTGGAATGCATGTGCTCCCACTGTTGGAGACTCTCATAAATTTACAAGGGTTAGGACTGCAGGTAATACAGGGTGCCATGAAGAGGCCCTGCAGCTTACGCATGCTCTTTGCAAATGTGTGCTAACTAAACCCCTGTTTTTAACGCATACTGCTAGACAGGTTAATTTGGTTGGTAAACAGACTGGTTGGTGAGTTGAGCTGGGAATTTTCTTTGATTCGGATAAACTCACCATCCTCAGGGAATGGCCTGGGACTCCTTTTTTTCCTGGTCAAAAAGGAGAATTTGGGGCAGCAGGAAAGAAAGAATCAATATCAACATGAGAATTTGAGGGGCATGGCTGAGATGTGAAATGAGATGGCTGAGATGTGAACAGATTCTCTCGGGAAGTTGACACTGTTGGTACTCACAGGGGAGGGCTGGCAGCCTTAGGTCTGGGGGTAAGTCCAGTCAAGTGTCCCATTGAACCATCGAATTAGCTCACCATCCATGTTCACCTGGTTTTATAACAGATATGGATGTTATGAAGCAAGACAAACATGATGCAATGTGGTAATATACTTTAATGTTAATAGCAACAAAGGAGGATTAACAAAAATACATGACATTACGCCAGGCGGGGCCTAGGAAGCTCCTGTTGGGCGGAGATCACTTTGCCTGACAGGGAAGTAACTGTGTTACTTAGTGTTGTGGCAGCTGGGTGCAGGAGCGTACTCTGCACACTCATACCACTACGCTGCAGCTCTGCAAATATAACATTGTGTAGCAGCGACCAGCAGCTGTGTACAGTGTCTGGCCCCTACATTAATCCAGCTCTGAGTGCGGCCTTTTCACCCTGCATCAGAGCGGCCTGGGGGGCGATTGCCACCCTGCCCCACTTCCCAGTCCTTCCCTGGATACTCACTATATGTGATCACAAATATATCAATCACATATATTGTCAATGCATATTTTTCTCCACCGTTTAAAGCAGATGTTTAATATACTCTCCTGGAGAAGCTGACCCCACACTGCCCTGCAAAAATATTTTTCATGGGTGCTTTTAATGCCATCATGTCTCGGACCTTGACAGGCCTGCCCCCTCTTTTAACTATACCCCTGGCTTATGTACTTGGGCTCAAGCAGCCATGATTACTAAAATATGGCATTGGAGGAGTCCCCACTCTAGAGTGTATTCAGGTTTCTCTACTACCTATAAAACTTCTTCCTGTATAGACTTGGTGTTTGGTAATCCTTCCTTCCTTAGTGATGTCCAAGGGATTGACTATCTTCTGTGTCTGATTCTGATTCACAGTCCATTCTACGTGACCCTTCAACTCATAACAGGGCTCTGTGACCCCTTCACCCTCAGTGGATTTCCCATCCTACCTCTCAAGAAATTCTCCCTTCTCACTTGCAATATTATTGGCTTACCAAAGTTGGGTCTGCTTCTCCTGAGATGACCCGGGATGCCTAGGAGGTTGTATATCTCCACAGTTGCATACATGAGGGCTAAACAAGCATCATGTACTGATGCTTTGCAGGCACTATTGGACTGTAGTCTTTAATGTTATATTGCTTCCCCTAATTTTGATCATCTTATGTTGACCAGACAAAATTTACACTTACATTTATCTGAACATTCCCTGTTAACTCTACTGGACCGTAGGCAAGACAATATTGAGCATGGTAACAACAACTGTCACTTCTTAGCTATGTTAGCTCAGCATGATCGCCATCTTACTATTATACCTGAAATTCGTACGCCAACGGGCACTTTAATTACCACACGTGAAGACATCTTGGGAGAGTTTAACCAATTATATCTGACCTTGTTTTCCTCCCATCAGACTTCCATCCCTTGTCCCTGGCTCCCTACGTGGATCTCCTGGGTCTGCTGATCGTATTTATTTGGTTAGTGAGATCCCAGGGGATGTAATGGCTGCCATATGTTCCTTTGCCAATGGCAAGTCACATAGGCCAGATGACCTTCCATTGAATTTTATAAACTCACGAACAAACGCCCATTGGTGGTTTCAGCCTAATTGTACCAACACTTCTGCCTTGCTGGAGGCCGCCATCTTACAGTCACTAAAAGCTTTTCAAAATGTGCTTTGCTGGGGCCTTAAAGCACCCTATACCTTTCCTCCATCTATGTATACTACTCTGAAGGCCTGGAAGGCATGATTTCCTCCTACTACCCTTTCCCCAAATACTGTCTTGTGGCTCAGTCCCTCCCTTCCCCATGTTTATATCTTGCATGATCCCTCAGCCCAGGCCAAGTATAAAATGAAATTGCTAGAACACTTGGTGGCCAACCATAGCTGCTGTCTTTCCCTGTTCTTTGCTCTAAATTTAACCTCCCCCACATTACCACTTTACAAGTTGCCCATGTTTTCAATGCTCAATTCCCCAATCACAAGATTGAAATATCTTATTCAGAACTAGAGTCTATGTTACATGGGCCTGATAGCTATATCACTATCTTTTTATGGCAGCATTACCCAAGTTGTCTTCCCTTCAGCAGAAATGGAGAACTTATTTCCCTGAGATGAACAATAGGGAGGATCGAACGGTTCGGGTCGACCATCGGTTCGACCCAAACATGGACTGTTCGAGGTTCGGCCGAATTCCGAACTTTTTGCTGAAAAAGTTCGTAATTCGGCAACCAGAACCGACCAAAATGCAATTGGACAGGAAATGGGCTTTAGAAGCCCATGATTGGACTAGAACCATCAGTAAAAGCCAATTGAGGGGGCAGGAGAATGCTAGGAATGTGATTGGAGTGACTAGGGGGTCCAGAGGCCAATCATTAGTGAATACGCCCCCCAGTATATAAGATAGCCCCGCCAAATTCCTAGCATTGTAATACAGGGACGTGGAAGAGAGTGGAAGCAGTTCTGTTATTTCTGCTTCAAAGTGTCATTTAGCAATTATTAGTGTGAGGAAAGGGATATCTAGTGTAGTTAGGGTACTATTTTCCACTATAGTTAGCTTTAATAATCTAGTTTCTGTAGGGAAAGTGTTAAGTGTAAGGGGACCGTAGTGTAGTGTAGGGTTAACTGACTCTGACTGCTATAGCAGGGTGACAAAACCCTTCCATGTCAGGGTGACCGCTATAGAGAAAAGATCGTTTCTCTTAGGTCACTTATAGAACAGCGATATGGCTTCGCCCCTGTCACCCTACTTTTTGCTGCAGGCGTTTATAGGGCTTTTTTGAGGACATGTTTGGAGTCAGGCATGACATCTGAACTTCTGTGTAGGGGTATATATACACACACACACACACACACGTATGTATATATACACATACACATATATAGGTGTGAAAGTAGCAGAACACTATGCTTGCACTAATGAAATAATTAACAGGCATATGTCTCCACTCCTATCACACCTATATGTGTGTATGTGTAGTCCCTACAGGAGACTTTATCCACTTATTCTGTAGCTTCATACTGGAAAGGTGTGCTTAATGTCATCCCCCCTCTGGTACAAAACCCTGTTGCACTGTCCCCTAGATACTGCTTACTGTGTTTAGTGGAGGAATTGTGTTCAACTTTGGCCTTAAGAAACATATTGAGCCTATTACTTTTATATGCACGTAAAACCATAGCATCATATTGTAAGAAGTATTTTGTGTAAAAATATGATTGATTCTACTTAGCCCCTCTATCTGGACACCCAGCTGCTAAGTGGTTCAGACAGTACTGTCGTTCAGTCCAGGTCCATAATGCAGTCTGACTTTTAGTGATCCTTGCTTTAAAATGATACTAAGCCCTTAAATTAGCCCAATGAAGTGACAAGCAGGTGATGTACAGCGATGAAGCAAATACTCCCACATGAGCTGTCCCTGACTATCTGCAGCCCTCTATCACTCAAAGCCTTCCAAAGCACACACTTCCACTGAAAGCTAAGCTGGTGTTCTGTTTTAAAGCCAACCTGCAGCATCCTATAGTAATCTAATCATTGGTCCCCCTACTCTGTTCTCCAACAGGAATAAGAAAAGTAAACCTTGCAAAAGCTCTGAGTTTATCTCAGTTGTAGCTTATTTAGGGCTGAGGGTTTTTCTCCCTGCCTCCAAATGATAGGTCTGTGCCTAAGAAGTCAAGTGCAATGCACCAGCCGTGGAAGGTGACTGGGTATCTTGATCCACATGCTTATTTACTCCCAGAGGTGAACATGTCAGCAGAAAAGTAAAGGGAAGGTCAGTTTATTGCACTAAAGTGAACCTGCTTCTTTGCTCTGTGTAGGCAAAGCACAAATCCACTTTAAAACCCAACTCCAGGAAACCTGACAATTCTCCCCAAGTCAGCCCACTGCAAGCGTTAAATGCTTGTTTAGCCTAGGAACTGTGAAAAGCATTTCTATCTACATTGATCCCCCTGCAGATGGTGCTCTCCCATGCACTGGTGGTGGACTGTGACTTGGCATCCTCATGTCCAGGTCGTGATGATTTCAGAACCTTAGACAGCTGGAGCATGGGAGAGAAGATGCTGTAGGGACCAGTGTAGCAGCACAAAGGAATGGAGGATCAGGTAAGTAAATGTTCTGCATGCTACTGGACCCAAAACAAGCAGTTAGCCCTTGTAGTGTAGGGGAGAATTTTCAATAGTTCTCAAGTTCAGCTTGAAAGTTGTTTTTACCTTTTATTCAGGAGAACATTTTCAGAAGAATACTGATTTGTTGCTATGGGCAACAATCCCATCTTTTTTTCTTTTGTATTTAGACTCCCAATGCTAACACTAGATTTATCTGCTTACTAACAGATGCAGAAGTAAATGTAATTTTCCATCAGCTTGGTTACATACACTGATTCTAGCACTATAAGTGACGTCATTGCCCAGTGTTCAGCCCAGTAAGTGAAGAATACTACTGTATAGTTCTCAGGCAGAGCACATCCATGCCAGCAGTGCACCCTTTACAAGAGTACACAGGATGCTGGGTGCTATACACCTATTAGGATACATTCATTTATTTGGCTTGTGACAGGTTCTTTTTAAATACTGCACCTGTGCCTATTCAGATTCAGATATGTCAGTAGTTTGCTAAAGCTGATCCCAGGGGCCAGATATATTGTTCTATACGCTCTTATTGTAATAGCGACACAGTGACCCACCTTTACAGTCTCTTCTTTATTAGTGTTTTATCAGCCTGATGGGCTTTGCTGTATGTTGGTTCAAGTTTCTTCAGCAGATTAGGGGGTTAATTGATATATAAGAACCTGGAAGGCTGCCCAGAATAGGTGGGCGAGCTGTATTGTCAGTGCTAGTTATTTCAGCATTTAAAAATGACATGGTTTAAGGTAGGATGTGGGAGGTAAAACAATGGAGAGAGTACATCTGATTTAACTCTTTACCTGCCTGACGTAATCTTAAAGTGGTTGTAAAGGCAAAAGTTTATTTTTACCTTAAAGAATATGTTAATCTTTTTTATTTTTCAATAACATGTTTATTGAAGTTTTCAAAACATAGTAATAATATGCAATAGCTTACACATAAAAATTGCAATAACAAAAGATAGGCAGCAACACATTGCGCTGTAGTGAATGACAAAGGAACAGTATAGCCTTCAAAGACATTCCATATTACAGCCGAACAATCTAGATTTTGATAAGATCACCTTTTAGCAATAAATAATAAATGCATGTTTTTTTTTTTTGCAGGTAAAAAAAATGTGCATTTATTATTTTTTGATTCTGGAGCCTCTAAAGCATTGCAGCAGCATTCAGCAGATCACTGGTGCCATGCAGGTCTCCTGCAGACCCCTCACATCCCGTACGGGCAAGAAGATACAATCTGACAGGATAAAAGAATGAACTACCATAGTGCTCACCAGCGCCGTGGTAGTTCATTGAAAACTACAAGCCGGCAGCTGCAAAGGCTGCCAGACCCTGTAGTTTTCCATTCACAGATCGCTGTGAACGGATGACATGGCCATGTTTTTTTTTAAATTGTGACAGCTAGCGGGGAGAGAAGATCCTTTCTGGCTGTCAGATCAGAGAGCCTGGGGGGTGTGGGGACCAGTCTTTTCATCACATGTTACACCCTGATTATGGGTGTAGCATGTAACGAAAGGTGATCTTATCCTTTAACCAGTTCTGGGCCGGAAGGATTTGCCCCCTTAATGACAAGGCCATTTTTGCGAATCGGCACTGCGTTACTTTAACGGACAATTGCGCGGTCGTGCGATGTTGTACCCAAATTAAATTGCTGTCCTTTTTTTCCCACAAATAGAGCTTTCTTTTGGTGGTATCACCTCTGCGATTTTTAGTTTTTGCGCTATGAACAAAAAAAGAGCGACAATTCTGAAAAAAAAGCAATATTTTTCACATTCTGCACATAACATTCCAAAAAAAAATTAAAAAATCAAACATTTTTTAACATTTAAGGGCAGTTTGTTTTCTGCTACATATTTTTGGAAACAAAAAATCGCAATGGACGTATTTTAATTGGTTTGCGCAAAAGTGATCACGTCTACTAACTACAGAAAAAATTTATGCAATTTTTATTGTTTTTTTTTTCTTTACTAGTAATGGCGCCGATCTGCGATTTTTAGCGGGACTGCAACATTGCGGGGGACAGATCGGACCCCTAACTGACATTTTTGACACTTTTGGGGGGACAAGAGACATTACTACAGTAATCAGTGCTAAAAATATTCACTGTTACTATAATAATGACACTGGCAGGGAAGGGGTTAACACAGTGGGTGATCAAGGGGTTAAATGTAAGCCTAGGGTAGTGTTTCTAACTGTATGGGGGTTGGGCTTTTGAAATGATTACAGAGACCTGTGATCTTATATAGAAGTATTACAGGCGATCTGTGATCATTCCAGAGAGAAGAACAGTCAGCTGTGTTTACAACAGCTGAACGTCTTTCTCTCTCAGCGGGGAATGATTGTTGATGCTCAGGGGCAATCGGAGCCGCCTGCTCCGTGCATCGGAGTCCTCGCTGCCGAGTGGGGGAAGGAGCATGCCCCCTAGCTGCAGGCGCGCGACTGACGTAGAGCTACGTCGGTTCGCGCAGGATGGGCTGCCTGCCGCAGTAAATCTGCGGTGGGCAGTCCTTAAGTGCTTAACATATTCTCTGCATTAAAGCAGAAGTTTACCCACAACAGCTTGATAAAAAATAATATTCGTTAGCAAGTAACATTCCGCAGTAATAATTTAGCTACCAAAATTAGTGTGTCCTGTAAATTGCCTCCAGCATTGCTGCTGTTTCTTCTTGCTGGAGGCTGCCATTTTGCTAAAGCCCAGAGCCCCTGAACAGCAGTAAATCATAAAGCAGAACTAAACCCATCCATTTAGGTTTCAAAAAGCAGTTACATTCCTGGAATGCCGGTATTGCTAACTGTCACATTTGCTTTTGTCCTCAACCAAAGTGTCAAATCATCAAATGGTTGGTATCACAACTGATCACATGTGTGGCACCATGGGAGTTGCAAATCAAACAGAAGCAGCTATCTTGGCTGCAAAGGATAGGAGGGTTGAATTCCACTTTAGGGATGTCAGCAGATCGGCCTCTACAAATTCAAAAGTGTCTTAAAATAGAGAGCAACTGAGCATGTGCAGAGCAGAGTGAGAGTGTATTACTGGATTTAAACAGTATAGGTTCTTTTAGTTAATGTTTTACATAGCTATACCTACAAAAGGGGCCAGCATGAAGTGATCTAGTAGGACCTAATTTTCTGATTAAAGTTCCACTTTAAGTTAAAAAGATTTCTGTGATCAGTTCTCCCCAGCCCCCCTAAATACTTACTTGAGTTCTGTTGCTCTCAGGCACAATTCAGTGTTGTGCCTGAGAGCAACAGAACTGATACCTCTCTCTCCTTACTGGCCATGGCAGCAGCAGTGGGAGCCATCAACTCCTGCTGCTGTCAATTAAATCCAGTGAGGAGGGAATGGGAGGTGGGGCTGAGCTGTGCAATGTGTGTCAACAGATGCACACAGCCCGGTTCGGGATTGAGCCTGCACATCTGCAGGCTGCTAGTTATGGGGGGCATTGGGAAGGGAGGAAATGGCAGGAGCGCCAGTGGGGGACACCACAAGAAGAGGATCAGGACTGCTCTGTGCAAAACCATTGCATAAAGTAGGTAAGTAAGTATGACATGTTTGTTATATATAAAAAGAAAAAAAAAAAAACGTTCTTTCCAATCTCTTTAATAAATATGTGGTTTACATGGTAAGGCCTTTTGCCAAATCTGACTGCTTGCAGGTGGGAAACATTAATGGCAGGCTCTAAACGCTGACAATTACTTTACAGAGGATTTGAGCACTGGCAAAGCCCTGCCAACATTTTTTACAGGGAAAGCACAGTCATACAGCTAAAGTGTATCATTAATAGAGCATCTTCTTTAGAGAATGCAACACTGGTACATCATTGTGTAATAATATCAGTGTGCTGTACACAGCAGGCAGCAACATTCCTATGCAATGATGTCAGCAGGCCTCTATCATGACCCCCATGGGGTCCGATGCTTCCTGCTATGACTTCAAGGATCACACGTTTGTCATAATCACAAATTTCGGCAGCTTCTAACACAGTAGCAGGCTATTGCAATTTCTTTGCGATGTGTAAAAAGTCCACTTTAATTGTTTCCATGGCTTTATTTTGATATATGATTAATTATGCTTTTAGTTTAAAGCGGAACTCTAGGCAGATATAAAAAACACAAATTAGCACAGCTCTAAAATCGCGAATACGTCATTGAATGTATTTTTTTATTATAATTTTTGAAAGCAGTGTAGGTACCTGTAGTTGACCTTGAGTGCTTACTCACACAAGTGGCCAGGGGGGTGGTAAAAGTAGGCAGTCGAGCCGTGGTTTTAACGCACACCATTCACCCACCTAAACTAGGGCATGTAGTCGCTCAGGGCTATACAAATTCTAATGCCACAATGCATTGCTTTTCAGCTGTGGCTAAAATTCAATGGCATGTTGCTTGACTGATTCAGGTGTATGGGGCCGCACCACAACTGCCTTGTAACTATGTGCAATGTACACAGTTGCAGTGCGCTGGGACTGCATTTTGAGATTAAAGCAAGTATCGAAAAGGTGACATCACCTCCTTGCTGCTCGTTAAATGCAGTATGTGCATGTGAACAAACCCTGAATCACCCATTCGCAGTCCCTCTATGGCAAAACTGGTGTTCAAGGAGCCAATCAGTGCATGTGCTGACAAGAAGCATGCTAAAAGGAGGAGAAAACAGAGTGACAGAGAGATCAGCTCATCACTGTGCTTCTGCTCCTTTCACTCTCCAGTCACCGGCTGGGGTGGGTCCAAGACAGTCTGGTTATGGTTTGGCTGAAGTTCTGCTTTAATGTTACTATATTCAGTTTAGTGATCGACCGATATCATTTTTTCGTTGCTGATACCGATACCGATATTTTGTCCATCGCATATCGGTATCGGCCGATATTGCCTGATATTTTTTTACATTTAAAATTTTGCAAACTAAACACACATTTCGACACAAATCTGTTACTGAACATGTAAAACTTTATTTATTAACATTTTTAACATTAAGGGCTCGTTCTTCACACCTTAACTGCATGAGAACTGATAGGAAAACTTCAATTGCAGGAACATTTAGTTTCACATCATTCTGATTGTGCATTACTGCATAATAAACTGCTGCAGTAGTGCACTCATTAACTGCAATCATTTTAAATCACTACTGCAGTGCAGTCAGTGCAAAACTGCTAGAAAAAAAGCTAGACAACAGCTACACAGGGGATTGTACTGGAGTCAGTGGACTACCTCTGCAGTCTGCAGTATGGCACTCACTGCAACTACTGCAGTCACTGCAAAACTGCTAGAAAAAAAGCTATAAAGCAGCTACACAGTGGATTGGACTTTAGTCAGTGGACTACTGCTGCAGTAGGGCACTCACTCACTGCAATCATTTTAAATCACTACTGCACTACTGCAGTAGTGATTTTATATTATTGCAGCAGTGAGTGGCGCACTACTGCAGCAGTAGTCCACTGACTCCAATCCACGGTCTAGCTTTTTTTCTTGCTGTTTTGCGCTGACTGCAGCGCAGTCAGTGCAAAACTGCTCTGCTAGAAAAAATAGCTAGACAAAAGCTAGACAGTGGATTGGAGTGGACTCAGTGGACTGGTGGACAGACACTATTACTACACTTTCAGATCAATACTCCCAGTTAAGTAGAACAATATTATAGTGCAGAAAGCATAACATTTCAGCATGTTCACCAGTTAAACGGCTTCTTTTCTTTTCATAAATTGCTGGCACCCTGTGGTGGCTGGCTAGCACCCTGTGGTGGGTGGCTGGTTGGCTGGCACCCTTTGATGGGTGTCTGGCTGACACCCTTTGGTGGCTGGCTGGCTGGCACCCTGTGGTGGCTGGCTGGCTGGCACCCTGTGGTGGCTGGCTGGTTGGCACCCTTTGGTGGGTGGCTGGCTGGCACCCATTGGTGGCTGGCTGGCACCCTTTGGTGGGTGGCTGTCTGGCACCCCTTGGTGGGTTGGAGGGTGGCACCCTTTGGTGGCTGGCTGACACCCTGTGGTGGGTGGCTGGCGGTTGGTACCCTTTGCTGGCTTGCTGGCACCCTGTGTGGTGGGTGTCTGGCAGGTAAAGGCCCAGGGCCTGTGGCTGGCTGCTACAGTCAGGCAGGACCTGTGGCTGGCTAGCTGGTACACAGGCCTGTGAGTGTGTGGGACTGGGTGGCTGGCTGGCACCGGGCAGCTGTGGGTGGTGGGTGGCCGCGGTGGCTGTGTTACACAATGTGCACTGTGCCTATGACTGGTCACTGTACTGTGATTTAAGAACTAGAAGATCACTCTTTGTCCCGACCGACTGTGCACAGCATGCAGACTCCAATGTGGCAGCAGCGGGTAATACACACTGTAACGAGGCTGAGGGAGTCGGCCTAAGAAGGCCACAGAAGCTGCCCAGTGCGCGGAGGCGCGTGGCGCAACATACGCGATGACGTCACGGCAATATCGGTACCCGCCGGGGGGCGATTCCGATATATGGGCGAAAGTGAATATCGGTCCACGATATATTGGTGTTGCCGATAATCTGTCGATCTCTAATTCAGTTTTTCACAATACAAAAGCACAACAATTTTGTGTAGTCTAAAAATAATGAATTGTTTGGAAGATTACAACTGCAGGTTTGAACAAATATCATTCATAATATTCATTTGGTACATATCACTGTTGCTGATGTTTAATTTGTTTCCCTGTATTATTTTGCACGTATTATCTTTTTTTGCTTTTTTCTAAGAAAAGCTACATGTGTGATCATTGCAGATTGGAGCTTTATAATGACAGATTTACTGCTTGGCCAGAAAATCATTCTGTTAACCACTTTCCTTCCGGCATTTGTATATAAACTTTCTTATGAAGTGGTAGTGATATCTAGGTCATAATAAAACAAACAAAATGTGCTGCGCCAGATAAATGAACCAAAATACAATTCAGAGTGATCCTTCAGAGTGATATAAGCATTACCCACATAAATCATTGTGATAAATGAAGGTAGTATAAAAAAAAATATATAAAATATAAAATCTTAGTGCAAAAATAAATAATTGTCCACAAAAATCATTGTGATGAATAAAGTAATATAAATTAAGCTTAGTGCACCAATCAAGTCTAAGTGTCCAAATATATCAGATGTCCCACACCTCAGTGAGAATAAACAAATGAACGTGCTCCTTGATCCGCCACCACCAAATATTAAAACCTCTCACCTTCCTCTCTGACCCAAGAGTCACCAATGGGTCAGATACAGCAATACCCTTCAAGGGTTAAGGGATGGGAGGAAAGATATTGAATTGGGGAGAGACAAGTATTTCTAGGATCAGGCTTCACGGTACTCGTGGTAAAACCCCAGGCATAGAAGAAATAAAGGAAGAATCTAATGCTCTCTGATATATCAGTAAAATGATTTAATAAAAGATAAAGCACTTACTGCTTTATCTAAGCGCTCTGTTATCATCGCTGCAGGCTAGCTCAGCCTTAAATCAGACCTATGACATTCAGCCTACATCCCTACCGATGAAGTCAATGCTAGATGCTTTGACGTAACGTGTATGGGGCGGAGTCCTTTCTGTCATACGTCACATCCTCTCCAGTGTATAGTACGGAACTGTGATATAGCCTGCACTGGTGAAATGCCGTCTTTGTAAATGCTTTATCTTTGATTAAATAATTTTACTGATATATCAGAGAGCATTAGATCCTTCCTTAATTTCTTCTATGCCTGGGGTTTTACCAAGAGTAAAGTGAAGCCTGATCCTGGAAATACTTGTCACTCCCCAATTCAAGATCTTTCCTTTCATCCATTAACACTTGAAGGGTATTGCTGTATCTGACCCATTGGTGACTCTTGGGTCAGACAGGAAGGTGAGAGGCTTTAATATTTGGTGATGGTGGATCAAGGAGCACATTCATTTGTTTTTTTTTCTCACTGACGTGTGGGACAACTGATATATTTGGACACTTGGACTTGATTGGTGCACTAAGATTCATTTATATTACTTTATTCATCACAATGATTTTTGTGGACGATTATTTATTTTTGCACTAAGATTTTATATTTTGTATTTTATTTTTTATACTACCTTCATTTATCACAAGGATTTATGTGGTTAATGCTTATATCACTCTGAAGGTTTTTTGAATTATTGTATTTTGGATCATTTATCTGGTACAGCACCTTTTTTTTTTTTTTTTTTTATTATGCTTTAGTGTGGAGTAGATACACAGTTGATGTAAGCAGCCAGATATCTTCATTTTATTTATTAGATTGGTATTACTCATTTAACACTTATTTTTGCACATATTGTTGCACTGTTAATTGCGCTGATAGTTTTCACGTTTTTTTTATATCTAGGTCATGGCTGCAGCTTCCAGCATTTTCAGCTAATGAATTTCTTTCTTGTAGAAGTTATCTGAGTGGCCAAACAGCACCCCCCCCCCCCCCCCAGCACTGTGTTTATTGGACTGTCCTATTCTACCGGGATGCACTGTGAAAAGTGGAAGGCCTCATCCACGATGTTAAAAAATGGAAGCAGAAAGGATTTTGTCACTTCCGATTTTAGTTTGTTTGTTTACAATCCATTACCAGTTTGTAAAGCAGCCAATCAAGCCTATCTCAATTTGATCAGCTGCTTTGGAGAGCAGAGGAGAGATCTGGGGTCTAACAGACCCCAGATCACTCCATAAAAAGGACCTGTCATGGACCATGCTTTTACAAGGGATGTTGTTCATCCCTTGTGATAGCATAACATTTTGATTGAAATAAATAAATAAATAAATAAATGTACAGTTTAAAAAAAAGAATAATTTAAACAAAATAAATATTTTTTGAAAATAAAATATTTTAAAGCACCCACTTAGGTCCTACACGCATATGTAAACGATGATCGCACCACACATTTAAGGTATCGTCACGAACATTAAAGTGAGATCAATAATTCTATTGCCAGACCTCCTGTGTAACTCCAAACTGGTAACCTTTTAATGGAGATTTTCAGGTACTGTAGTTTGTCGCTGTTCCACAGGCATAAGAAATTTTTAAACATGACATGTTAGATGTCCATTTTCTTAGTGCAACCTCATCTTTTATATTTTACCCAATTGGGTATATTTTCTGTTAAATTGTGCTTGTGTGCACTAAAATTCAATAAAGTGCATTATTTCCAGAAAATTTGCATTTGTTAAAATGCTGCACAAATATCCTGGCTATGACATAAAAAAATTGCAACACCCACCATTTTATTCTCCAGGACTTTGGAGGGGGAGTTCTAAGTAATTGTTTAGCAAAAAATGCTGATTTTTACATATATGTGATAAATGTAAAGTCTAAAACCATTACAAAAGTTGTTGATACTTTAAAAATGTCTAGTTTGAGCAAAAAATATGCATACAATTTTCCATTGCATTGCCAAAACAATTAACAGGGGCATATGCTAGAATGTATAGTAAAAATAGGGAGGTGTTGCTTTTACACCAGTTTTTATAGTTAAATGTAGCAATAATAAACATCAACAAAAATAAAAAAAACAGAAGACCAATGACAATTCATTTTTCTGAACAAAAATAGTACAACATAGATTCTAGAAAACTGTTATGTGTAGTACACTTTGCTTTTAGCAATTATTTGTTACACTGTGTGAGACACTGATTGGCAGGATTGTGGATGATGTACAGAGACAGTATCTCACCTACAGATGTTGAGGGGCTCTGGGGTTAAAGACTGATATGGAGACGACAAACTTTTTGTTGTTTCGGAATTCAAATAGGTTCTGGAGGCTGGAGTCTTTGCAGAGGTAGGATAAAGCCTTCAGTTCTAGGTCCATCTTATCTGTTAGCCAGACCTCGCTATTAGTCTCAGCTGTCTAATACACTTATATACTGTATGTGAGCTACTTATGCCCAGAGCTTTTTTCTGTCTGCCATAGAAGCCTGTTCCTGGGTGAAAAGGCTAAGTGCTGAGTGTTAGTAAGGAACTATATATTGTATATATACAGTATTTCACAAAGTTAGTACACCCCTCACATTTTTGTAAATATTTTTTTATAACTTTTCATGTGACAACACTGAAGAAATTACACTTTGCTATAATGTAAAGTAGTGAGTGTACAGCTTGTATAATAGTGTAAATTTGCTGTCCCCTCAAAAAAACTCAACACACAGCCATTAATGTCCAATCCACTGGCAACAAAAGTGAATACACCCCTAGGTGGAAATGTCCAAATTGGGCCCAAAGTGTCAATATTTTGTGTGGCCACCATTATTTTCCAGCACTGCCTAGTCCTCTTGGGCATGGAGTTCACCAGAGCTTCACAGGTTGCCACTGGAGTCCTCTTCTACTCCTCCATGACGATATCACAGAGCTGGTGGATATTAGAGACCTCACGCTCCTCCACCTTCCGCTTGAGGTTGCCCCACAGATGCTAAATAGGGTTTAGGTCTGGAGACATGCTTGGCCAGTCCATCCCCTTTACCCGCAGTTTCTTTAGCAAGGCAGTGGTCGTCTTGGAGGTGTGTTTGGGGTCATTATCATGTTGGAATACTTCCCTGAAAGGAGGGGCTCATGCTCTGCTTCAGTATGTCACAGTACATGTTGGTATCCATGGTTCCCTCAATGAATTGCAGCTCCCCAGTGCCGGCATAAGTTTATCTTGGTCTCATCAGACCACAGGACAGGTCCTTAGTCTGCTTGTCTTCAGCAAACTGTTTGCAGGCTTTCTTGTGCATCATCTTTAGAAGAGGCTTCCTTCTGGGACGGCAGCCATGCAGACCAATTTGATGCAGTGTGTGGCGTATGGTCTGAACACTTACAGGCTGACCCCCTACCCCTTCAACTTATGCAGCAATGCTGGCAGCACTCATACATATATTTCCCAAAGACAACCTCTGAATTTGGCGCTGAGCACATGCACTCATTTTCTTCGGTCGACCATGTCGAGGCTTGTTCTGAGTGGAGCCTGTCCTGTTAAACCTTTGTATGGTCTTGGCGACCTAGCTGCAGCTCAGTTTTAGGGTCTGGGCAATCTTCTTTTAGCCTAGGCCATCTTTTTTTTTTTTTAGATCCTCAGAGAGTTCTTTGCCATGAGATGTCATGTTGAACTTCCAGTGACCAGTAAGAGAGAATGAGAGCGATAACACCAAATTTAACACACCTGCTCCCCATTCACACCTGAGACCTTGCAATACTAATGAGTCACATGACACCGGGGAGGGAAAATGGCTAATTGGGCCCAATTTGAACATTTTTACTCAGGGGTGTACTCACTTTTGTAGCCAGAGGTTTAGACATTAATGGCTGTGTGTTGAGTTATTTTGAGGGGACAGCGAATTTACACTGGTATACAAGCTGTACACTCACTACTTTACATTGTAGCAAAGTTTCATTTCTTCAGTGTGTGTGAAAAGATATAATAAAATATTTCCAAAAATGTGAGGGGTGTACTCACATTTGTGAGATACTGTATATGTATATATATATATATATATATATATATATATATATATATATATTTATATATATCACAATTCCTGTCACAGTTTTATCATAGGGAATAGTTAGCCACAAAAAATACAACTTGATAGACTTTTTCTTTCTATATTTCTTGACCAGGGGTGGTTGCCAAGGTCTGCACGTACTCCTGAATATAACTGTTCCACATTACAGGCAGTTCCCCGAGTTTCATAAATACAATTTACATACAACTCATACTTACAAACGGAGGGAGACAACAGGAAGTGAGAGGAAATCTACCCCTAGGAAGAGAAATTCACTCCTATAAGAGTTCTCATGGGAAAAAGGTGTCTCAACTGAAGCTTTATCACCAATCCTTGTTTCCACCACAACCCAACATTTTCAAAATTGGATTGTCACATGGACAGAAAGTGAGGTGAAATCTTCTGAACAGGGGCACAGACAGCAAAACAAACATCACAGGGGTGTTAACCCGTCCATATGCTATCCAAAAAACTTAAAAATAATTTTTTTGGCTGAAGTTACACGTAAAAAATGTTCCAACTTGCATTCAAATTTTACTTAAGAACAAACCTACAGAAGCTATCTTGTTTGTAACTGCCTGTATTCTTCTATGAATCCAGAGATAAATACACCTATTCGAAAGTACTGATTCAGCAACCACTACTACATTTGATAAGAAGAAACAGGAATACATGAAATTAAAGCATTTTTTTTTTTCTAGCACAGGTACTGCCTGCAGTAACACTAACTGGTTTACATAGTTAAAAAAAGAAAAAGTTACATTAACAATTATTCTTATCTTTAGCATTTACCTACCTTTTCACTGAGTCCTGGAGATGCCCCTACTTATGTTATGTCATTCCTCATGGAAGTTCTAACAGAATATTTTGGAGTAGCATATCTGAAGTGTTAAACAACCAGTGAATTTGTAGCATGTGACAGAGCGCAGTGATAAAAGCATTACACGGCTTGTATACAGCTGTTACTGTGTACTTTCCAGAACACTTGCAATTTACATTTTTAATTCTAAGATGTTTGCCAGTTCCCAAGCTGTTCACTTTCCTCGCCCTAGACAGATGTATATGTACTTCTCACAGTTTCCAAGGTGTTAGGGAATGTGTGATCCAAATTTCCGTATATCACTCTCCATAGCAACTTCATAGAAAACAAATCAAAGACATCTACAGTACTGATTTCACAAAAAAATTACAACTAAACATTTCTAATGTGATTAGGTTTTTACTCTTTAAAACAAACCCTAAAAATATAGTAAAGAAATGAAAAATTCTTATTTTTTTATATATACAGCATGGGTCTGCCCATTATTTTATGCACATATACCACTTGTATATTCCCTGCTTGGATAGATTGGTGCGCTGAAGCACCAATTACATGTGAGTGATACTTACGTTTTTTTATTAAAGCTGATTCTACCATACGTTACTTGCACCATGGATTAATCTTTTTCCCCATATATGAGAGAGCTGCTGGAGCTATATATCTAGTATTGGGAGCCCAGATTGAAAGGGAGAAAAAGGAGATCATCCACCACCACCCTGTGAGGGTATATCAGCTCCTTTAGACCAAGCTTAGTTGGCGAGGTCACACTCAGCGAGGTGAGAACCCACCCATTAGGGGGTTCACAAGAGTGGAGGTGACACATCGGACAAGCCATTATATTGTTTTACTTATTTTCACAGCATTGGTGATTGGGATAATTTATCACCTTTTTATTAATTTATTATAATCATTCGCTACCTGTTTTTATTGATATTGTTTATCACTCTTTATATTCTTGTTTATGATGATCAATCATGTGTGTTTTTATATTTTATGAATGAATTTATTTATACATCACTGGATATTTTAATTAGTTTATCACTCACTGCGCAGAACTTTTAAATTATATTTTTAGTATGTATATTTTTTAGCCTCAGCACGTTATATTTTAACTTTACATATAAATGCTCTATAAATGAATATGGGGTGGCTAATATCTGATCTTTCATATGCATCTGTGTTCCATTTTCTGTAAAGTATTATATTACTGAAGAGATGCTTGATAGAACATATAATAGCTATATAAAAATACCTCAATGGTGATTCTAGCAAAGGAAAAAAATCTATTCAGTTTCAGGGAACTTAAGAAGACATGCAGCCATTCACTGAAATTGGAGAAGAAGCATTTCAACCTTAAACTACTGTCAGAGCAGTAAGGACAGGGAAATATCTTCCATGATCGGTGGTATCAGCAGAAAGTGCTGATAGTTTAAAAAAAACTCTTAGTTGGGCATCTTAGCAAATGCAGTATACAGGGATATGGGAAACAGTATTGACATAAACACACGCACAATTCATACCCATACAGGTTGAACTTTTTCATACTTCTAATGCACATTATGAATGCTGAATATGTTAACAATGGCCTGGTAGGGTCTCTATGTACAATGTTATTTTGAGCATAATGTCAAGATTATGTTCTATCTCTGGTCCTGTATTTTGTTGAAAACTCAATAAATACTATTACAACAAAAACGACTCAAAAGGACCACCTGGGTTTTTTTGCCCTCCAGTCTCTTATGTATGAATACTGTGCCATTTCTTATTTAGGTCAAACAGAACAATGTTTACGCCTAGATTTGCTTTGTGCTGCTACCTGTGGGCTATAGAACATAAGAAGGATTGTGCAGACATGCCTCGTGCAAAGCAGAAGGATGTTTTCTATGCATACCCTGCATTAGGATATTTGAGATGAGATGTCCCATTACTGAGTTTAGGATGTGCTGAAGAAAATTGTCCATGTGCTCAATGCTTGTGCTCTTTTCAAACACTTCACTGTGCAGCTCTGCATGGTAGAACCAGCTTGAATGCATACAATACATTAATATATATGCAATCTATCTGTAAGGCTGAGCAGTATCTGTGTAAAGCCGGTAGCCCCTTTCCAACTAGGACTGTAATTCTGGTCAGTCTCTCTGTGTAACTATGAATAGTGTCTTTCTATAACCTGGTTTTGTTTTGCAACATGGCGGCAGTAAATGTGTGGTGGGGGGGGGGGGGGGGAATACAAAATTTGCGAGTCAGTATCAGCAAGTAACCAGTGTCATGGAGATTGCAGGTTAACAGAAACAGACTCATGTGGGTCTCTAGTTTAGATTAAAAGCTTTTTTTTTTTTTAATGTTGTGAAAAATTTCTCAAAGTGTCTCCAGCTCAGAATAGCTGAAGCCTGGAATGCAGCACACTGTCCTTGTGATATATTCTGTAATTGATTTTCAGAATATTTCTGCAGTAGTAATTCAGGAAGAATGATTGTCTCTTATTACTATTAATAAATTATTATTGATTTACTGTGCCATCATGTTTGCAGAGCTCTAAAGATAGGATCTATAAGGATATTAAAAAAATACAGAAATACTTGAATCAAGCGGAATGTAAGTTCCAATTCAAAGAACTTCTAGTTAAGGGATAGATGATACAGGTTAGAGACATTTGTCAGCAGTTATTGTGTAATAGAAGAAGTAGTTAGGGAACACCTGTACGAGGGGAGGCCAATATATTCTTACCCTCACCAAGACCCAGATGTGCTAGGGATCTGAAATTTAGTCCACTGACTCTTCCTTCTCTACATATCCACCTCCTATGTTTACACACTCCTCATATCTGTGGAAAAGACCTTTAATATTATCTGCATAGAAGTATGCAGATTTGGAGGAAAACCAGCTGACAACATGACCTTGCTGGGTGAATGTGGCACCTTAGCCTTTTTGGGGGTGGGTGATGAAGCATGTTTCCATGTTTTACTCATTTCTTTAGTCTGAGGATCGTTTTCATCCATGGTCACTAATATGTTTAAAAAGTCCTCCCATCTTTGTGGTACAGGTCAAAAATGCTTTGTGCACATTCCACTCGTTGCTGTTTTTGGAAAGGTGTCAGTAGCCTGGGAACCCATTTCACCATTTATAATTCACCACGACCTACAAAACAAAAATTGGCATGCATATTACTAAGATATCCACCATTTAGATCATGGTGAGGGTAAGAACTTATTGGCTTCCCCTCGTACTATAGGTTGAAAATAAGGTTGGACCTTCTATGGCAGGAGATGGAGACCTGGATATCCTAATAGCCATCAAAGAGATGGTCTCCTACTCCTCAGATTTGTCCTACTGGCATCAGCCGATCTTATTGCCAATGGCTGTTGCATTGTACCAAATCAATAGTCTATGAACAATTAGAGTAGCAGAATATATAATTTACACAATCCACTGTAGATTGAAGCAATTCTCACCAGCACACCATCCTTCTGTTAAGAACAGAAATTTATTGCACCGCCAAGATTACCATCACAGAAAGAAATGCATATTTGATGTTGATTTTGGTGATAAAAACAACTTATGCACTATATTAACAAAAGTATTGGGACGCCTGCCTTTACACACACATGAACTTTAATGGAATCCCAGTCTTAGTCCATAGAGTTGGGGTGGAGGAACTTGACTGGCCTGCACAGAGTCTGGACTTCAACCAGATAAAACACCTTTGGGATGAATTAGAGCTGAGACCGCGAGCCGGGCCTTCTCGTCCATTATTAGTGCCTGACCTCACAAATGCGCTTCTGGAAGAATGGTTAAACATTCCCATAGACACACTCCTAAACCTTGTGGACAGCCTTCCCAAAAAAGTTGAAGCTGTTATAGCTGCAAAGGGTGGGCCAACTCAATATTGAACCCTACTGACTAAAGGTATGTAAAGGCAGGTGTTCCAATACTTTTGACACTATAGTGTATTTCTAACAGAAAGATGGTGGCACTAAATGGTGATGATAGAGGCAATGATGTTCATCAGAATAGGTAGTATTCCAGAAAGGTTGTAAGAAGGGGGAAAATCAGGGCAATAGACAAAAAGATGAATACAAGAGCCAGATGAGAAAGCAGACAATCCAGGGCCACAACTGGAATAACAGGAATAATATCATGTCAGAATCTAAAGTACAAAATAAAGGCCACAATAATCAATTTTTTTCTGGCTCTGTTCTGGTGCAGTGAAAAGATGCCTATCTTTAAACGTTCCAATCGGTTGGCGTGCTGCAATGGGGGTTCATTTACTAAAAGCAAAAAGAATGTGCACTTTGCAAATGCAGTTGCCCCAGAGCTTAGTAAATGAGAGGGAGCTCTCCTGACTTCCATCATGATATTATGTTTTTTTATGTTTTGCTTGCATGTGATTGGGTATTCTCTACAAAGTAAAGCTTTACCTCAATTACTAAACTTTGGAGAAACTGTACTTAGTGCACAGTCTATTTGCATTTAGTAAATCTCCCCCAGAGTGTCACACAAACAGATTAGTTAGCCCTAAGAACAGAGGATTGGTGGCTGCCCTAACCCTCAAATACGGAAGGCTGACACAAGAAGCTTGGTAATCCAGAGTTTGCTTGATCTTGTATTTAACTTTAGTGTTCATCAGGTCTGGATCAGGAGAAGTGGATATATTGGAATACCATTTCTATCATAACCTTTAGCAGCCAGAAATGCATTGGTATGTAAATAGAAGTGAAAAAGTAGAATTTGTAGTCAACAGCTTACCGTAAATATGTTTTAATATTCTAAAAGGCTCACATTGGAAACCTGAAAGATGTTATTGATGGATGTTCTCCAGGGACAAACTGAAGACTAGGACATCACATAATAAATGAAGCACTGAAGGAAAGAGAAACTTTAGGATGAAACAAAGTACAGCATAAATGGATATTATCCAGGAGATTCACTAATAAAGATGAAAAATTAAATTAATTGAAACTAGGTATCAGATCAAATTTGGCCAAGCTTTATTTATTATATACATTTTTTCTGGTTTACTGTGGAATGCTGAGGAACATACACTCTGCTTAGAACATATCTTGTTCACGTTAAGATAATCACTTTCACAGTGAAAGTGATTATCCTAAAGTTTTAAAGTACAATTTCCTGTTGAGCTGATACATCAGTGTATGTCACCTATGGTTCACTGTGGGTGGACACACTATAATTCTATCTCATTCCTCCTCTGACATAAAATGGAACTTACGCAGCAAAGAACAAACAACAGATGCAAAGAAACTGCACAGCATGTCAGAATAAAAAAAGAAATGTGTTCCTATTATTATTATAATTATTTAGACGTTTCCAGGAATAAACAAAATACTAGGTAGAACTTTACAAAAGTGCTGCTTTTGTGAATCAGGTACAATTGGCATCCATGGATTTGGCACCCTGACACTCAATGAAATCTGCCTCCCCCTGAGCAACCATGTGTGTTTTACTATATAGAAATCAAGATCCTGAAATAAAACATCTAAACATAACTGGAGAAAACAAAAAGCAGCTGCTGAAATTGGCAGAAATATTGTGTTCTCCACTCTTTTAAAACTATAGTTATATTTTCTTTGAAGTAATCAAACTAAATGGCACATAAAAAGAAGTTGCAACTTTTTGGCACAGAAGGGCAAAATTTGTCTTTACCAATGTACTGCTATCTAGATCTCCCTTAGGGCTCGTTCACATGAGTTGTGCTCTCTGAAGAGCGATCTTCATTTTGATCACTTTTCAAAGGGCATTTGACAGGCAGTGAGAAGGTGATAAAAGTCCATACTCATCTAGGTGGATGCAGCATTGGTCTGCATCTGTCCCCCGCTGCCTTTAGAACTGAGAACCAAGCAATTAATTACCACTTATCACTCAGTTCTCAGTGTTTAGTGAGCAGAGAGTGGTGACTGTCAGTCACTGGCTCTCTGCTCTTCTCTCCAGTGCTCACTGACGCGCAAGAGGCAGGAGCCGCTGGCTCAGGCTCGCAGCGGCACTACCAGGCATCTGGGTAGATCCCGACATTAATGATGGGATTATTCCAGAGCCTGGACCAGCTGACTGATGTGAGCAGACTTTAACCTGCTGTGGGCTGAATACTGGTCACAGGAGTGTCACAGGATTGAAGAACAAAAAGTGCACCCACAGGAGTGTAGAACAAAAGGTGCACTCCTGTGACGTACAGGAGAAGTAGGACCAAAAGGGCATTGGCCCTATTTCCCCTTTAATCCTTAGCTTCACTATGTTTCAAAAACCTTGTCATTCCCTACACCCTACATTAGCTTTTATCCCCAATGCGTGCTTGAATAAAATACAAGCAAACTTCAGCATTAAGAAAATAAAACATTGTTAATGATAAGCCTTTTTTCATATAATTATAGGGATGAAGGAGGGATCCTATTCAGGGTACAGAGAATGTGATAAATGCATTACAAACTTCTAAACAACTACTTTCTTCATAATATTTTATCATTTGTAAATGCACTCTAGAAACACTTGCCATACAGCATTGCTAGATCTTCAATCTCATCTTCAGTGGAATCCCAAAATGCTGAGGTCAACCTTCTGATTTCTTTGTTTTGTCCTCCTGTCAGCGTGTTCATAACAACACTTGTGCATGCTGTTTATCAAAATGGCTCACAGTGCAGGCCTTCCTTGCCTTAGGTGAGCATCTTTGGCTCCATGTAGCGTAAGGAGAAAAAAAATGCATAGTAGCATGGGTTAGAAGTGTGTGTGTATGGGGGGGGGGGGGGTTAAATAAAAAGAGTTTTAGTCTGGAATGGGGCTTTAGATTATGAATGATATCAAAGTTATTAACTACTTTAGCTCTGGAAGGTTTAACCCCATTAATGACCAGGCCATTTTTTGCTATTCAGCACTGCGTTGTTTTAACTGACAATTGCGCAGTCGTGCAATGTTGTACCAAAATACAATTAATGTCCTTTTTCTCCCACAAATAGAGCTTTCTTTTGGTGGTATTTGATAACCTCTGCAATTTTTCATTTTTGCGCTATAAACAAAAAAAGAGCGTAAAATTTAAAAAAAAAAAACAATATTTTCAACTTTCTGCTTTAAAACATTCCCCAATAAAAAAATTAAAAAAAATCAAATTTTTTGATCAGTTTATACCAATTTGTATCCTGCTTCATATTTTTTGGTAAAAAAAAATCCCAAAAAGCATATAATAATTGGTTTGCGCAAAAGTTATAGCGTTTACAAACTACGAGATAGATTTATGGAATTTTTATTTTATTTTATTTTTTACTAGTAATGTCGGTGATCAGCGATTTCTATTAGGACTGTGACATTGCGGTGGACAGACCTGACCCCTAACTGACATTTTTGACACTTTCTGGGGACCAATGACATTAATACAGTAATCAGTGCTAAATAATATGCACTGTTACTGTATAAATGACACTGGCAGGGAAGGGGTTAACACTGGGGGTGATTAAGGGGTTAAATGTATTCCCTATTGAGCTTACTAACTGTGTGGAGGGAATGGATTTAACAGAGGCAGAGAGAGATCGGTGATTCAGCTTAGCTAAATCGCACGATCTTTCCCTGCCTCTCTGACAGAAGAGCCGCCTGCTTTGTTTGCATAGGCAGGCAGCTCTCCTGTAATTCTAGCTGAAGATTGCAGGAGGCCAGCGGCAATCAAGCCCACTCCTCCCATGGTCTGGCTCCTGTTTTGTCTAATCACAGTGGGAGCGTGGCTCCGGCGGTGCACGAGCGCTGCCGAAGCCGCGTGCACATAATCACGCAGCCGAGACGCCCTGCCGCAGTAAATCTGCATGGAGCGGTCGGCAAGTGGTTAATATACAATAATCTACTTCACTTATTGCAGTAACAAAGTAACACAAGATCTTCTCTGTTTTAAAAGGCTATTAATGAAAAACAAATACAGTAAAATATTAAGATGTTAGAAGCAGATAGATACTGTTAGAAGCAAGTTCAGTTCAGTACAAATGCTTGCTGATTATGAATGTTCCCAATTTGGATAAGAAAAAAAAAAGGATATCCATGGCAACTCTGCTTTTTCTTTTTGCTGGATCTTAGTGTACTAATTAGCCATGTAATTAGAGGGCAATGTATCTGAAGTGAGAAGCATTTTTCCTATGGAAACAAACTATGCAAATATTCAGCATCTTAATTAATAAATTCCTGTTCTCCTCCCGTGTTTCCAATACTTTTGACCAGAAAGCTTTTAAATATTAACATAACCACCTATTGTCAAATATAATAATGACGCTTCAAAACTGCATGGTATCCACTGTTTACTGTTGAAACGAGGTTACAAAACAACAAACGAGGCAACAAGTATGTTGCAGACTTAAACCTGGGATGCCTTTTATTTTTGTACTGTCTGGTAACTGCTTGTGTAGGTTAAAGAGGTCCTTCACCCTAGGAACAGAAAATTAAAAGTCAACAGCTACATACTGTATAACGTAGCTGCTGGTTTTTAATAAAAGGACACTTACCTGTCCAGAGATCCAGCAATGTCCTCACAAGGGCAAAATCATCACCGGACTTTGGGTCCCCGTCACCAGCATCTTTAGTGTGGGAAGCTTTGTGGATGGTTCCGCAGCCAAAAGCTGTAGTGGAGGGGAGGCAGAAAAACTGAATTTCCTTTTGGGTGATGTTCCACTTTAAGGATAACAAACTAGTCATTGAAGGTAGTAATATTCATGCTCAGCTTTCCCCCATTAACAGTAGATACTCACCATCAGGTTAAGGTACTTGAGTCCAGTGGCGTCACTAGGGGTGGTGTCATCCGGTGCTGGAAAAACATTGTCTCACCCCCCTCCACCAACTATAGTCAGCGCCTCCCCCGCACATCCGGCTCACAGCTCACATTGCGCCTCCTCCAGGCAGACCATCAGACCATCAGAGTACCAGAGTATCTGAGTACCTGTCACCTGCCCATCAGAGTATCTGAGTACCTGTCACCTGCCCATCAGAGTACCCGAGTACCTGTCACCTGCCCATCAGAGTACCCCAGTACCTGTCACCTGCCTATCGGAGTACCCGAGTACCTGCACCTGCCTATCAGAGTACCCAAGTACCTTCGACCTGCTCATCAGAGTACCTGCCGCCTGCCTATCAAAGTACCTGAGTACCTTCTACCTGCTCATTAGAGTACCTGCCGCCTGCCTATCAAAGTACCTGAGTACTTGCCGCCTGCTCATCAGTACCCGAGTACCGGACACCTGCCCATCAGAGTACCCAAGTACCTGTCACCTGAATATCGGAGTACCCGAGTACCTGCCACCTACCTATCAGAGTACCTGAGTACCTTCAACCTGCTCATGAGAGTACCTGCCGCCTGCCTATGAAAGTACCCGAGTACTTGCTGGCTGCTCATCAGTACCCATCAGAGTACCAGAGTATCTGAGTACCTGTCACCTGCCCATCAGAGTACCTGAGTACCTGTCACCTGCCCATCAGAGTACCCGAGTACCTGTCACCTGCCCATCAGAGTACCCGAGTACCTGTCACCTGCCTATCGGAGTACCCGAGTACCTGCACCTGCCTATCAGAGTACCCAGGTACCTTCGACCTGCTCATCAGAGTACCTGCCGCCTGCCTATCAAAGTCCCTGAGTACCTTTTACCTGCTCATTAGAGTACCTGCCGCCTGCCTATCAAAGTACCTGAGTACTTGCCGCCTGCTCATCAGTACCCGAGTACCGGACACCTGCCCATCAGAGTACCCAAGTACCTGTCACCTGAATATCGGAGTACCCGAGTACCTGCCACCTACCTATAAGAGTACCTGAGTACCTTCAACCTGCTCATGAGAGTACCTGCCGCCTGCCTATGAAAGTACCCGAGTACTTGCTGGCTGCTCATCAGTACCCGAGTACCTGTCACCTGCCTTTCACCTGCCCATCAGAGTACCCGAATACCAGTCACCCTTCATACAGCCACCATGTCCAAGTCCAAAAAAGTTTTCACTGCTGAAGAGGCATATCAACTTCTAACCCTGACAGATGAGAATAGCGGGGAGCTCTCACTGTCCAATTCCGAATACGGTTCTGAATCCGGTTCAGAATCCGAGCCCTTTGAAGGCTTTACATCGGGGACCGAATCGGAGGAGGAAGAAGTTCGGCCTAAAAGATGACGCACTGAAAACCAGGCAGACACCAGCAACGCCATACACTCCATTGGCCAATCAGCAAACGCCAACTTCGCTAGACCCCAGGAGGAAAGGCCCAGTACACGCACTGGAATTTCACACCAGCCCCAAAGAATTAGAGCCCAAATGCAGCTTCCTGATGCCTTAGCAAGCCCATTGTGGCTGCCTTCTAGCTCAGGGTCAGCTAAAATCCCCCCCCCCCTTCACAGCACAACCAGGTTTGCAGGTCTACACCCAAAATTTTTCTCTAATTGATTTTTCAAATTTAGTTTTCCCTAACAAGTTCCTTCAAGGCATCATGGACCAACAAATATTTTTGCCCAACAGTTCATAGAGAACAACCCCACCTCATATCATGCCCGTCCTTTTGAATGGAGACCCCTAACAGTAGAAGAGCTTAAATTGTTTTTGGGCCTTACCATCAATATGGGGCTTACAAAAAAAAAACGAGCTGCATTCCTATTGGTCCACCAAACCCATCCACCACATGACAATATATTCATCGGTCATGTCCAGGTCCCACTATGAAATTATAATGCACTTCCTGCATTTCAATGATAACTCGCAGTGCCCTCCCCGAGATCATTCCAACTTTGATAAACTCTATAAAATTCACCCCCTAATTGATTTCTTTTCTAAACGGTTTCCCAAAGTCTATGTCCCTGACCAGAACATCTCTGTGGACGAATCACTGGTCCATTTCACAGGCCGACTGGGATTTAAGCAGTACATTCCCAGCAAGAGGGCTAGGTACGGCTTAAAACTTAACAAGCTATGTGAAAGCAACACTGGGTATGTGTACGCCTTTCGCGTGTACGAAGGCAGAGACTCCCAGCTCCAGCCCCCCGAGTGCCCAACGTACATGGGAATAAGTGGGATAATTGTCTGGGACCTAGCCTTCCCACCGTTGCAAAAGGGGTATCACATTTATATGGACAATTATTATACCAGTTTGCCCCTTTTCTGCCACCTGTACTTGAAGAAAATCTTGGCCTGCAGTACAGCTTGAAAAAACAGGAAGGGCTTCCCCTAGCATCTAGTCACCTCAAAATTACAAAACGGGGAATCCGCAAGCCTTTAGCAATGAGGAAGTGTTGGCTTTGAAGTGGAGGGATAGGAAGGACGTTTACATCATGTCCACCATCCACGATGACACCTCAGTGGAACTTCGAAGAAGACGCTGTCCCGTTCGAAAACCTGGTTGTATCAACAAGTACAATAAGTTCATGGGGGGGGGTGGATATAAATGATAAAATGCTACAGCCCTATCTCCCAACACAAAAGTCCCTCTTTTGGTATAAAAAAAGGCTCAATTTACTTTTTCCATTTGACCATTTACAACGCATATGTCCCCTATCAAAAATCTACAGTAACACCAAACACATTCCTCCAGTTTATTGAAGATATTGCCACTGCCCTGATTTACCAGCAAGGATACCCCCAGAAAGCTTTCGTTCCGATTGTGTCAGCAGACTTCATGAGCGCCATTTCCCTGACCATATCCCACCATCAGAAACCAGACGAAGACGCCAAAAAAAGTGTCGTGTGTGTAGCAAAAGAGAAATTAGGAAAAACATGTTTTTATTGTGCCAAATGTCCCTCCCAAACTGGCCTATGCATCGGAGATTCCTTCAGACTCTATCACACTGCCCTAAACTTTTAGTCCATATTTCAATCAGACTGCCATTTCCCCTTTTTCAATTTCTGTGCTGAATATTTTCCTACTGCCTTAACCAACCATATCCTGCCTTCCATGTGAATCGATCCTAGCCTGTATATCGACTGTGCCTCTGCCTGCCGTCTGCATTGTTTATCCGCCACGTTTCTGCCTTTCACATGAAATGACCCTGAACTGTTTATCGATTATGCCTTAGCCTACTGACGATTTCTGCTCTTTACCTGCACTGACCTCGGCCTGTTACGACCATGTTTTTTGCCTGCCACTTAGACTGATGTTTCACCCTGCTACTGTAGTTGTGGGATTCAAAATGACACAGTGGTCTCACTTTTGTGAGGGGCTTCAGAATAGTGTTCTGAGTTGAGAAAAACAGTTTTTGGTTTTCTCTGGGTTTTGTAATTCCGGAACAGGGTCTGGAGTCCGGAGGCTTCAAAGCGATTTGGGTGGGAGATGCCTCTACCCCTGTCCCCATTCTTTCCCGACCGATGCCCTAAGCTTGATGGTCCTGCCTGCTGCCTGGACCAATACTTTGGCTGTACTGACCATATCTCTGCCTGCTGCCTGTACTAATTATGGACAGTATTCCTGCCTGCTGCATGGACAATCCTTTTGCTGCTGCTGACCATATCCCTGCCTGCTACCTGGACCAATGCTTTGGCTGTGCTGACAATATCTCTGCCTGTACTGACTATGGACAGTATTCCTGCCTGCTGCTGCTTGGACAATCCTTTCACTGTCGCTGTCTACGTTCCTGCCTGCTGCCTGGACCACTGCACTGCTAAAACCATAGGAAATCTTTTGTTTATCCTTTGCTTAGCAGAATGTATTTTGGTATGTATTATGCTATGTGTTAGGGGCCTTCAACAATGTGATAGGTTGTCAGGAATTTATGTGTGTGATTTATGTCCCTAGGACGCATGATGGTGCTCCTTGGATGTTGGGCCCCTCTATGTGGCTAGGCTGTGAAAAAGTCTCACACATGTGGTATTGCCATACTCAGGAGGAGTGGCAGAATGTATTTTGGGGTGTCATTTTTGCTGTGTACATGCTATGTGTTAGGAATAGCCTATAAATTGACAACTTTGTGTATAAAAAAAAGGTTTTCATTTTTTTCCCACATTTTCCAAAAACTTGTGGAAAAAAAATGACATGTTCAAAAGACCCATAATGCCTCATAGAATATATGTTGGAGTGTTTGCTTTTCAAAATGGGGTCATTTTGTGGGCGTTTCCACTGTCTTGGTGCTCTAGGGCCTTCAAAATTGTGATAGGTAGTCAGAAAATGATGTGTGTAATTTATGCTCCTAGAACGCCTGAAGGTGCTACTTGGTAGTGATGGACGAACATCGGCCGGAGCGGTTCACTAACGTTAGCCGCAAACTTTCTCAAATATTCACAAACCGCAAGTTCGCAGCGGACCCCATTGACTTTAATGGGAGGTGAACAATAAAAACCTTTAGGTCATATTTGCAGCCACAAATTACTTACTAGCTGTGCACAAATAGTCCCACCACCTGGACACTGTCATAACAGAAGTATTACTATTGGAAAAGTTGTCCTAAATTTTTTTTACAGCATCAGCCAGAACTGACAGCAGCCGGTAAATACATGTCAAATACATATAGGGTCCATTCACACGTCTGTAAAATGGGTCCGCATATCTTCCACAATTTGGCGGAACGTTTACAGACCCATTGATTTTCAATTCCAGTCTGAAAAATTAGGCATTCACAGGATAAAGAAGTAAGTGTTGGCCAGTACAGGCCCCCAAAATTAGCCCACATGCGTTTACCTGACAGCTAAGAATGTTGTATTCTGTGGCTGAAGGTACATTAGGCATTCACAGGATACAGAAGTAAGTGTCGACCATTCCAGGCCCTAAAAATTAGCCCACATGGGTTTACCTGACAGCTAAGAATGTTGTATTCTGTGACTGAATGTACATTAGGCATTCACAGGATACAGAAGTAATTGTCGGCCAGTACAGGCCCCAAAAATTAGCCCACATGGGTTTACCTGACAGCTAAGAACATTGTATTCTGTGGCTGAAGGTACATTAGGCATTCACAGGATACAGACGTAAGTGTCGCCCGGCCATTACAGGCCCCAAAAATTTGCCTATATGCGTTTACCTGACAGCTAAGAAAGTTGTATTCTGTGGCTGAAGGTACATTAGGCATTCACAGAATAATGAAGTAAGTGTCGGCCAGTACAGGCCCCAAAAATTAGCCCACATGGGTTTACCTGACAGCTAAGAATGTTGTATAATGTGGCTGGAGGTACATTAGGCATTGACAGAAAAAATAATTGTCGGACATGAAAGGCCCCCAAAATTAGGCATTCAATGGACATGAATAGACATTCAATGGACATGAAATGCCTTTTATGCCGCTGTATTTACCGAAGACAAGGACCATGAATTGTTGTGGGTGGATGGCGGTCTGGCGGATATTTGTGGCCTGTCATGAGGAATTGTAATCAAACATGGTCTACTGGTCACATGTGTTGAATTCCTCAGAGATCCATGCCTCATTCATTTTTATAAATGTGAGGTAGTCAACACTGTCATGAGATAGGCGAGTGCACTTATCGGTCACGATCCCCCCTGCTGCGGTAAACGTCCTTTCAAACAGGACACTGGATGGGGGGCAGGCCAACAGTTCCATTGCAAATTGTGCAAGCTGTGGCCAGAGGTCAATCCTGCCCACCCAGTAGTCCAGGGGTTCATCACTCCTCAGAGCGTCCACATCGGCCGTCAAACGGATGTAGTTGGACACCTGTCGGTCTAGGCGTTCCCTGATGCTGGATCGGGAGTACAGCTGTCGATGGGTCGGCTGAAAGAATGATTCATATCTGGGGGCATGTCCTGGACATGGCGGCGTGAGGAAGCACATAGCCTGAGCTCCGTCCATCTCACCCTGCACTACCCGACTTTCATGTCATTCTCTGCCACAGAATGAGCACAAATCGCAGGAGGGGACCCCGGAAGCCACTCCGCACCCCTCCGGGATCGGAACTTCGTAATTACTTCCCTGGGACCCGCTCAGCCTCGGCCCGCACCGGCCGCCCCAAGCCACGTGTAGAGCATACTGCGGGCATGGCCTCGGTACCGGTCTCTCCCACCGCACCCTTGCTTTTTGCCATGGACACCCAGCCTCCCTCTCCTTCGGCCTCGGTGACGAGCTCCCTTGCCACACCACTTTCGGCGGGGGACGCGGGAGACCTGCGGGCCCTGATCCAGGCGTTGCCCACCAAGCGGGACTTTGAGGCCCTTGCATTGCGGCTGGAGGAGGCCCACGCCAGGGAGATTCAAGCCGTGCGCACGGATGTAACCACTCTGTCGGAGCGGGTGTCGGCGGGAGAGACGGCGGTATCCTCTCTGGAGAACAGGATTTCCCGTCTGGAGGCAGCCCAGGTGACTCAGGAACTTTACGTGGGTGAACTACAGCTGCGCCTGGAGGAGATGGAGGACCGCAGCCGCCGTAACAACCTGCGGCTGTGGGGCATACCGGAGGCGACGGGCCAGGAGTCCCTGCAACCCACGGTGCTGGCCATATGTCGGAGTCTGGCCCCGGATATCCCACCTGCGTCCCTGGAGTTCGATAGGGTCCATCGGGCCCTGGGACCCCGCTCCCCGGATGCCGCAAGGCCACGAGACATCATCTGCAGGCTACACCGTTATGCCCACAAGGACATGATTAACAGACAGGCCTGGGAGGCTGGGGATGTGGACTTTGACGGAGCCAGCGTGAAAATTCTGCCAGATCTGTCCCGGGCCACCCTTCAGCGGAGGGCTCTGATGCGCCCTCTCTTGGAGCGGATACGCCAGCTGGGATGTACGTACCTCTGGGGATACCCCATCTCACTGACGGTGCGCAAGGGAACGACCTCTTTTGTCCTGCAACACCCGGATGACCTGCCCGGCCTATTCGCCTTACTGGATGTGCCGCCGATTGAGGTACCGAACTGGCTGCAGTGTCTCCCCTCTTCGGGCAGAAGAGCCGTGCCTACACCCAGGATGGACAGGGGACCCTACCCTCGCACCCCTAGGAGGAGCCGTCGACCCAGGGGTGAGCCGGCAGCGGTGACGAGAGAAGCTTGAGGGACCCTTCCGGTGGCGGCCTGACCTCCTAATGCAGATGAGTACCCCCCTTTCTGTTGTGCTTTGTCCCCTGTGAACACGCTTTGCCCGGAGCCACCCATGCTATTGACGGTAGTGGATTGACTTTCTGGAGCGGGGAGGGTCCCGGGATCCGTTCTGCCCTAGTGAGACATGTTTGGCCCGGCCCCGTATGGATGACCTGCCCGGACGCTGAACGCAAGACTGAGGGATCGCCAGCCTGGGTCTCCCACTCCCTTCCGGGCTGGATCGGTCGGCCTGGACTCCTCCTGGGTCCTGCCGGGTGGCCCTTGGACGCTGCCCTCCCCTGTGCCGCTGCCCTGCTCCAGACGGATGGTGGTGACACCGGGGTGGGTTATCCTGCACGGGTCTTGTGGCCGCTGTTAAACCCGACCTGCTCTGGGGGGCCCCCCCTTCTGTTTGGAACTTTCACTTCTCTCTCATAGGCACCCTGTGGCCTGTTGGGGGTAGCGTACTGGGGCCCTCATGGAACTCCCTATGTCACTGGACCCCCTTGGCGGGGTTTGTTTATGGCGGGCGGTTGGTGTCCGGCCCTTCTCTTTGCTCTGCCCAAGCCCCCTGATCGCTCCCGGATGTGCACATGGAAGATGTGTGTAGTGACTGTCATAATTGTGCGGTTTACCATGTGTGAAGGACCCTGTTTGCCGGGGGGGTTGGGCGGAAAACGTGATGCTGATTAGATGTATGGCGGCACTGCTGGTGGGAGCGGGGGGGGGTGGCGGTAAGGGTCTTCGTCCATATGTGCCGCGCCCCCTACGGTTTCATATTCTGGCTGGGGGGCGGGGCGCTGTGACCGCGGACACGGGCGCATGGGGGAGGTGGGTGGGAAGATGAGTCTCCGGCCCCGGAGCGCACTGGAGGCTGGAGTCCTGACACGGTGGCTGGCATCGCCTGCGGACTCTATTGGGGCATGATGGACGGAAGTCCTCCCTCTCATGTGAATAGCTCCGGGGACTTCAATAACAACTGTAACTGTGGGGTTTGTCTTCTGTATGTGCGTAGGGAGGGCTGCCGCTACTAGTGGTGGGGGGTCTCATGGGGACGTTGGGGCCTCGCCTCTCCCGCCTGTGGTTCTGGTTCGGGGGGAGAGGGGGGTCTCTACCCTTGGGGCTCACCCCTGGTCTTTATTTTCGCTAGTACTGAACTGGTTTTTGCACTGCCAATGGGATTACTTTTTTTTTTTCTGTCCGTGGCACCTTTTGTAGTTCTAGTAAATGTTCAGTTATAAGAGAATGACTTCTATGTATTATTGCTGTTGAGGCGGGGTGGGATTGGATCGGGCAGCTCGACCACTCCCACTCAGTCTCCGTTTCTTTGCCTTTCACCCCCCACTAGGCCTACACCCCATATCCGGACTCTCTCCTCTGCGAGATACGGTATACGCGAGATACGGTATACATACGGTATATGCCCCCAATGTGCACCAGGAGGGGTTCCTCCGGAAGACTTTGACGGCACTTATGGAATTTACAGAAGGACGTCTGATCCTAGGGGGAGATTTCAACCTCCCTCTGGATCCTGCTTTGGATACCTCCTCCGGGACTTCCTCGGTGTCCCGGGGTTTACGTCGCCACGTCCATTCTGTTCTCCATGATCTCCAACTGGTGGACGCGTGGCGTCTCTTGCATGCCGGCGAACGGGATTATTCCTATTTCTCTACTCCCCACCAGGCCTACTCCAGGATTGATCTATTTCTAGTACCCCACCGACTACTCCAACATGTGTTAGATGTGGAGATTGGCGCCATTACGTGGTCGGACCACGCCCCTGTCACACTGTTGGTCAACCTTAGTGGCACTCTTCGGGCTGCAGACTGGAATTGGCGCTTAAACGAGGGGCTACTCCAGGATCCTGATATCTTGGCTGATGTTGCCCTACAGCTCCAATCCTATTTCCATCTCAACGCCACGCCAGACTGTGACCCGGGAGTGCTGTGGGAGGCCCACAAGGCGGTGATACGGGGGGTGCTCATTTGTCACGGAGCGAGACTCAAGCGGGAACGGGAGGCCAAACTCTCCGCGCTATTGGCGGAGGTGGTGGCCCTGGAGGAGCGACACAAGCGGGGCCCCGACCGGGAGACGGGACTAAAGTTGACCCACCTGAGGACTCAGATGGCGGACCTCCTACGTTTCCGTGCCAAAGCTGCGCTCCAGCGATGCCGACGGTTCACTTATGAATCAGGGGACAAGTGTGGGAGGATGCTGGCGAGGATGCTCCGGGAGCAGCAACAGGCATCGTATGTGCCCTCCCTTGTGAATGCCGCTGGCACCAGGGTACACCTTCCTAGAGAGATCTCTAGCTGCTTTGGGGAGTTTTATTCCCACCTGTATGGCCTACCACGACGACCCTCACATGAGCCGGCTTCCCTGGCTTACCTGGACTCAGTGGAGCTCCCGGGCATTTCGCCTTCGGATCGGGAGGAGCTGGACACACCGTTTACTCTGGAAGAGCTCTCATCGGTGATCTCCTCTGCTAAAAAGGGTAAGGCGCCTGGGCCCGATGGTTTCCCGGTCTCCTACTACCAAGCGCTACATGAGGTCTTGGCCCCCCATTTACTGAGATTCTTTAATGCGGTGGGAGTAGACTCTGCTTTCCGGGAGGAATCCATGGGGGCACACATTTCTGTGATCCCTAAGGAGGGGAAGGACCCCTCCTCGTGTGGGAGCTATCGCCCGATCTCCCTGTTGAACGCCGATCTAAAGTTCTTCACGAAACTGCTGGCCCTCCGCCTACAGTCTCAGCTGCCGGCCCTGGTGCACCGGAACCAGGTGGGGTTTGTCCCCACCCGAGAAGCCAGGGACAACACCATTAAGGTTATTGCTCTCATACACCAGGCCCGTCAGAGTGGCAATCCAGCAGTGTTCCTGAGTACTGACGCGGAAAAGGCGTTTGACAGGATTAGCTGGCAATTCCTGTTTGCGACGCTCCGGAAATTTGGGGTGGGGGACCGGATGATGGCGTGGATTCAGAGTGTCTACACCATTCCTAGTGCACGGGTGAAGGCGAACGGGGTCCTTTCTGACCCAATTCGGATTCACAATGGCACACGTCAGGGGTGCCCCTTGTCGCCCCTCCTCTTTGCGCTGTCCCTTGAGCCCTTCCTTGCCCGGGTCCGAGCAGATGTGAATATCTCAGGTATCCACATCGGGAACGTCAACTACAAAATCTCGGCGTATGCCGACGACCTCCTTTTTTCTTTGTCCCAGCCCCTGATCTCACTTCCGAACCTTCTGAAAGAATTTGAGACTTTTGGTGCCGTCTCCAATCTAAAGATCAACCTCTCCAAGTCGGAAATCATGGGGGTGGCCCTGCCGCGGCCCCTCCAGGATCTGCTGACGGTGGACTTTCCTTTCCGGTGGGCCCAGGGAGGGCTTAAATATCTGGGCACTGTGCTCTCGCCCGATCCAGTGGACTTGTTCCGCTTCAATTTTTCTCCTCTCCTGGTGGGCATTCGGACCCTGCTAGCAAAATGGACGAGGGGGCTTCATTCCTGGTTCGGCCGCTGCAACATTCTGAAAATGTCGATCCTCCCCAAGCTGCTGTACCTTTTCCAGACGCTACCGCTTTCGATCCCGAGCGCGTTCCTGGGAAGGATCGAGTCGGTCTTCACGGAATTTGTGTGGGCGGGCAGGCGACCACGGCTAGCACGCCGCATACTGGTCTTGCCTAAAACGCATAGTGGAGTGGCACTCCCGGACCCTAAACGTTATTATCAGGCAGCTATGCTCTCACGTTGGATCGATTGGTCGCGTCATGCGGACTTGAAGCTCTGGGTCGCACTGGAGGCCTCACTGTTCTCTATCTATCTGCCGCGGGCCCCCCTGATTCCTCGGGAGGTGCCGGCGGAGGTAAAACGACACCCTACCATTGGGCCGACAATCAAGATTTGCTCTCTGGCCGCCTCGGATAGAGGACTCTCGGAGGGGCGTGGCCCGCTCTTCCCGCTGCTGGGGAATCCAGCCTTTGGGCCGGGTTGTGAGAACAACCGGTTTGGTGCATTACTTCGAGAGGGTGTCTTCCAGGCATCCCACTTTGCGTCGAGCTCGGGTTGGCCGTCACTCACGCAGCTGACTTCCCCTAGTGGGAAATATGGCCTACCTAGGTGGCAGGCCCTACAGCTCCTTCATTTTCTGAGGAACCTGGGTGACCCCTTGGCTTTTACTCGAGACCTGACTCCTCTCGAGCACCTTTTGAGTACTCAAGGTCACATGCCCCATGCCCTCTACCAGCTATACGCCCTGATCTCAGATCCTCCCGCGGACTTCGTCCTGCCGGGTATCCTTAAATGGGAGGGGGAACTCCACCGGACTTTCTCCGACTCCCAGAGACGTCATATAATTCGTTTTACCCTCAAGTCATCCATTTGCACGAAGATCCAGGAGTCTAACTATAAAGTCCTGACCCAGTGGTACTTTACACCGGTCAGGCTTCGCCGTTTTTTTCCGGAGACGTCTGACAGGTGCTGGCGATGTCAGCGGGAGGTTGGAACTATGCTCCACATCTTCTGGTCCTGCCCTAAACTCCAGGATTTCTGGGCCGAAGTACGCCGCATTTCCCAATTGATGACAGAAAGGGCTGTCCCTGATGACCTGGCCTTCTTCTTACTACATAGCACGGGCATTGCCCCTAAGCGCTACAAGAGCTCGGTATTGAGAAACCTTTCGGACGCGGCAAAATCATGTATCAGCCTCTGTTGGAAGAGCCCCTCCCCCCCGACGGTCCCCCTGTGGTTGCATAAGGTAAAGATGATAAATGACTTGGAAGACCTGGTGCTCACCCCACAGAGCAGGAGGGAACAGTACACAAAGACGTGGTCCTGCTGGAATACATTTATATTCTCTCAGGAGGGACTTGCGCTTCAGGGCCTAAGCCTGGAACAGGGAATGTGATATGCAGTGAGGTCGCCCGCACGGGTAGAAATCTTGGGTGTTCACTTCCTTTCCCCCCCTGCTTTTCCTGTATCTTATCTCCCGGCTAGTTGCCGTACACACCCCTTCTGTCAGTCTTTCCCCTATCCATGTCCTGCTCTCTGCTCCCCGCATTTTTCTCTTATCAACTCCCCCATGTTGGTTGACCCTCCCCTCCCGATCTTTCTCCCCTGTCTTTCAATTTAGAACTCTAGCGTGTTTGCAGATTCTTGGTGCACATGTATATGAGCACTGTCCACGAGTGTGTGGAGATGTTCACCGTAATTGTGTTTATTCAAGTTGTTGGTTTCCTCCCCGACCCTGTCTGTCTAGCACGACTTTACAGTTTACGGAAATGTACGGGTAATTTCTATTCATTTCCTGTCTGTTCCCTATCAGACTTACATGTTGGAGGACTGATGTTTACGGATCTTTATATTTGTATTTTGATGCACTTTTGTACTATTTTTTTTCTATTTATGTTTACATAAATAAAGATTTTGAAAAAAAAAAAGAATGATTCATATCTGAAGTGACCAAGACATCTTCAAACCGCCCTCTTCTTGCAGGCGCTGTTGGATTGCTACCCGCAACTGTTTCTCTGTGAGTGGAAATTCCTCTTCCAGCGTACGCAAAAGCAGAATGCAGCATTTCTCAAAGCAAGGCCTGGGAGTGCTGCATTCTGACCGCCCTCTGTGATGGTGGTTACATTTCCGCCATTTTTTGTTTGTATCGGGGGTCTAAGTACAAAATTAGGAGTAGGATAAAATCAATCACAAAAGGAACCCACTCACCCAGCGCTCAAAGGAAACAAAACAAATGGTCCTAATAACCATATAGACTGAGAAACCAACCGTAAGCTGCTACTATAAAAACAGTAAGATGGCAAATTGGTGTATTTCAAAGGTGATTAAAACCATGCACATCACCACCTCAAATAATACACTAGCAGCGCTGGTATGTCATGAAATGTACAAATCCAATAAATAATAGAGTCTCTGATGTTGGTAATATCAATGTGACAAAGTTCATGCAAAGAGTCCCATACAACAGGGTAAGGATCCGAGGATAAAGATCATCCACTATAGTGCATCCAAATCACAGAAAGCCTCCACCTCACCGCTGTGCATGCCTTAAGGTAATAAACTTACCAGAGGCCACTAGGTAAATGCCTGTATTATTCAAAAAAGGGGATGACATATCTTCAAAGCCCTGGAAACCTGGCCCGGACACTCTCCTCACACTGGTACACAGGAGTCACTCAGCATAATCGTGGTGCATGAAAGCAAATCAATAAAAACCACATAGCGTAATACTGTATGACTCCAATTTTATTTGATATCCCAAACAAACAGACCCTTCAAACATTGCACTCACATAGTAAACATAAGTTCAAGCGTGTATGAATATGGGTAACCTGTGTCCTGCAGTCGTTCCCCGCTAGCATTCGGCTCACCGTTCTGTACCCAGTCGGCAAACTTCCGGGTATGTCCATGTGCTGAAATGTCTAAATTGGCTGTCCTGTTCCACCTGATGGCTGTGTCATGAGTCAAAGCTCTCCCCAATGTAAACTAATATGGCCGCCGCGAACAACACCATATGTTAGCAAAATCGGTGGAATTCGAACGAGCAAAGTTTGCCGCAAACCGACCGCCAGGAGAACCGCAAGGCCATCCCTACTACTTGGATCTTGAGTCTCTTTATGTGGCCAGGCTGTGTAAAAGTCTCACACATGTGGTATCGCCATACTCAGAAGTAGTAGCAGAATGTATTTTGGGGTGTCATTTTTGCTATTTACATGCTATGTGTTAGAAATATCCTATAAATTGACAACTTTGTGTGAAAAAAAAAAAGGTTTTCATTTTTTTTCCCACATGTTCCAAAAAAATGATATGTTCAAAAGACCCATAATGCCTCATAGAATATATGTTGGAGTGCTTGCTTTCCAAAATGGGGTTATTTTGTGGGCGTTTCTATTGTCTTTGTGCTCTAGGGCCTTCAAAAGTGTGATAGGTAGTCAGAAAATGATGTGCGTAATTTATGCTCCTAGAACGCCTGAAAGTACTACTTGGATGTTGAGTCTCTTTATGTGGCCAGGCTGTGTAAAGGTCTCACACATGTGGTATCGCCATACTCAGGAGGAGTAGCAGAATGTATTTTGGGGTGTCATTTTTGCTATGTACATGATATGTGTTAGAAATAGCTTATAGATTAACAAAGATATAAAAAGTGCAGCGCTAATATAAAATGAACAAACTAAATGTTCATATATTAAGTGAAAAAAACCTAGAATGGACATATCCATAAAGAATTTCTAGAGAAAAGTGAATGGAATGAGTCCCATATGAAAAATAAAGTCCATATGTGGAAGTGTTTAATCGAATCATTTTTTTACTCTGTAACACACTTTTGACATTTGATACTGCTGCTTATAAATTAACAACTTTGTGGGAAAATAAAGAAAAAAAAATGTTTTCTTCATCTTCCCAAGAATTGTGGGGAAAAATTACAACTTCAAAAAACTCACCATACCTCTTACTAAATACCTTGGACTGTCTACTTTACAAAAAGGGGTCATTTGGGGGGTATTTGTACTGTCCTGACATTTCAGGGCCTCAAGAAAGGAGATAGGCAGTCAGTACATCAGGTGTGATCAATTTTCAGTAATAGGTACCATAGCTTCTAGACTCAATAACTTTCACAAAGACTAAATAATATACACCAGTTTGGGTTAATTTTACCAGAGATATGTAGCAGTATAAATTTTGGCCAAAAAGTATGAAGAAAAATTAATTGTTTGCAAAATGTTATAATAGAAAACTTTTTGCTCTTTTTTTGCTTATATCACGAAAAAAAAAAAAAAACTGTTGTGATCAAATACCACCAAAAGAAAGCTATTTGTGTGAAAAAAAAATGATAAAAATGTTGTTTGGTTACAGTGTAGCATGACTGAGCAATTGTCATTCAAAGTGTGGGAGTGCTGAAAGCTGAAAATTAGTCTGGGCAGGAAGGGGGTGTAACTACTCTGTATGGAAATGGTTAATTGTGGATAAAGATTGATATCTTCTTCTTTTCTAAAGCACCTTTAAAATCCCAGACTCTCCCATTATAATATATCTTGCATACAGTGGAGATCGAAAGTTTGGGCACCCCAGGTAAAAATTTGTATTAATGTGCATAAAGAAGCCAAGGAAAGATGGAAAAATCTCCAAAAGGAATCAAATTACAGATTAGACATTCTTATACTATGTCAACAAAAGTTAGATTTTATTTCCATCATTTATACTTTCAAAATAAAAGAAAACAAAAAATGGCATCTGCAAAGGTTTGGGCACCCTGCAGAGTTAATATCTTGTACTGCCCCCTTTGGCAAGTATCACAGCTTGTAAACACTTTTTGTAGCCAGCCAAGAGTCTTTCAATTCTTGTTTGAGGTATCTTTGCCCATTCTTCCTCACAAAAGTCTTCCAGTTCTTTGAGATTTCTGGGCTGCCTGTCACACACTGCTCTTTTAAGGTCTATCCATAGATTTTCAATTATGTTGAGGTCAGGAGATTGTGAAGGCCATGACAAAAACCTTCAGTTTACGCCTCTTGATGTAATCCCCCTTGGATTTCAAGGTGTGTTTAGGATCATTATCCATTTGTAGAAGCCATCCTCTATTTAACTTCAGCTTTTCCACAGATGGCATCAAGTTACCATCCAATCAAATTTTATTGAATCCATTTTTCCTTCTACTCGTGAGATGTTCCCTGTGCCACTGGCTGCAATACAACCCCAAACCATGATTGATCCACCTCAATGCTTAACAGTTGGACAGAGGTTCTTTTCATTAAATTCTGTGCCCCTTCTTCTCCAAACGTACCTTTGCTCATATGTTCATTTGCAAAGTTCAAACGCTGATTTTTGTGGTGAGGACGTAGAATAGGTTTTCTTCTGATGACTCTTCCATGAAGACCATATTTGTACAAGTATCTCTTTATAGTGGAATAGTGTACCACAACTCCAGTGTCTGCCAGATCTTTCTGGAGGGATCGTGCAGTCAAACGTGGGTTTTGAATTGTTTTTCTCACAATCCTGCGAGCTGTTCTGTTTGATATTTTTCTTGGTCTTCCAGATCTTGCTTTAACTTCCACTGTTCCTGATGACTGCCATTTCTTAATTACATTCCGAACAGAGGATATTGACATCTGAAAACGCTTTGCTATCTTCTTATAGCTTTCTCCAGCTTTGTGAGCGTCAACTATTTTCAGTTTCAGTTTTCTAGACAACTACTTAGAAGATCCCATGGTACTGATTGTTGGGGCAAGGTCAGATGAGTCTGGGCATTTAAAACCTTTGAGATTGACATCACCTGGTCTTCCCAGACGATGATTGAGAACAATCCATGACACTGGCAGGTCTCAGGCTTGCAAAGGGGGCAGTGCATTCTATAAATTCTGCAGGGTGCCCAAACTTTTGCAGATGCCATTTTTTGTTTTCTGTAATTTTGAAAGTGTCAATGATGGAAATAAAATCTAACTTTTGTTGACATATTATAAGAATGTCTAATCTGTAATTTGATGCCTTTTGGAGATGTTTCCATCTTTCCTTGGCTTCTTTATGCACATTAATACAAATTTTTAGCTCGGGTGCCCAAACTTTCGATCTCCACTGTATATGTTTTTACTCTCCATAGTTGACACATACTGTAACTCCTCCCAACATACTAACATAGAATCTCAGAATAGATATACATACATAGCAAAATGGCTTTTCTTTCCTTGACAAAGAAAAAATTAAGTAACCTTCAAACTAACATTTTTACATTATACATTTCATATGTATTTTATTTATCATTTAAAACATTTATGTATCATTTAAACTCTAAATCTCTAACAATCCCCCCTCAATGCACTATAATCAACTAATAAAAGTGCATTCATCTTAAATAAGAATTGTCACTGATCATCTTTTTGATTTTACAAACAAACAAATTATAACATATATTCCAATAAAAAATAAAATTGGATATGTCAGATAATGTACATAAGCACTTCTCCAAAACCCAGAGATTTTCCTGTGAAAAAAATTAACTATTTCATTCCATCAAAAGACTATAAATTATTATATTATTTATTTTAGTTAGTTTTCCATCCAAATGATGTAATATCAAAGATGTTTTCCTTCAATCTCATAAATTTCTATTCTAAATGCTTTGTACAATATAAGCCTTTATACATTATCTTTCTCACCAAACAATTCTATCTATCTATCTATCTATCTATCTATCTATCTATCTATCTATCTATCTATCTATCTATCTATCTATCTATCTATCACCAGCAAGCATCTCTTTTATATGCTCTTTTTTCAACATTCCGTATTTAATTCACTAGTAACTCTGCTTAAACACATTAAATCAGATCCTTCTCTTCCGCCTGTATGTACTTACTATATCTTTTTCCAATGATCTACTAAACTAACAAAGATTGTGTAGGAGAAAGTATCACATTTCAATGTCAACATGGAGTCACTTATGTTTCCTTCTATCTTGTCACTATCATCAAGATTAATACAGCAGATTTTACACATAATATTCCCATAACTGTATAATCTATTCTATTTAAATAAGCAACACAATGTGTTTTAAAATATTTTAAAGCTCTAAACACTTATATGTCCCTATATCAGACAATTCATAAAAAAATCCATATATGAGAATCGCATCCCAACTCCCCCTCTCATAATAATCAGAATGTCTCTTATGAAACAAGTCCATATGAGGAAAACATTGAAGTCCATCCAAAAAAATGATAGTCCTTGATAACACAATTAGAAAGAAAAAAATGATGAAAACAAAAACAAGAATATAGTGACAAATAGAAGTGTAGGTGTGGTTCTCTCATGGTCATAGTAGAATTCAAAAAATCCAAAAAAAAAATATGTAACTTTCTTGAAATTTAGAAACGACATATCTAGAATGTAGAAATTTAGAAAAGACATATCTAGGAAAGAAAATGAAAACAAGTATCAAATTCTTATTAAAAAAAAAATGATATGTTTTTCTTAAGTAATGTTCATTGATCAATATGGACCATTCCAGATTCAGAGACCTTTTTGTTTACTCATTCTTGGAACAAAAAATAACTATAGTCCCAATAACTTAAGAATAACAAAAAAAACATTCCAAGTTGGCATCTCAAGTACCTTCAGATCTATAATTCTTAACCATAACTTGAGTACCTGGAATAAACTTCTTGACATATTCAGAAGTAGAAATCTTATTTAAAACATTTCTATTTAAATCTAGCAAGGGTCTAGCCATATTTTGTGCAGCAAACTTCTGAAGTTCTTGTACCTGTTGTTGCAATGTTTGCAATCACACTTTTTTTCTGTACAACAGATTGTAAATAACTAAGTATGATAATCTCAAAAGATAGAAGAATAAACGTTCTTTGTCCTTTCATCAACTCAAAAAGTGACAAACCTATACTAGAAAATACTAAAGCTCTTAAGCTAATATATAACATGTAACTAAGTCACCCATTCTTCAGTTTAGGTTTACCTTTTCCTTTTGGATTGTTCTATAAACAAACAAAACAAGACTTGGAAGTTTGATGACAAAGGGCTCTAAAAATCAGTATTTCAAAAATGTACATCCATTAGCTCATACAAAAAAAAAACAAGTACTGGATGAGCAAAAAGAGAATAAATCAATTTCAATAGCGTTCTAGCCATTATTTTTTAAATATAAGTGCGGGAACCAATTAACCTTCAATATTTTTACAATAAATTTTATCTCCACTATCAGTCTGTACTGATTCTAACTAAGATAACATTTTAGTGTCCCCCCTCTTTATCCTGTGACCAAATAAATCTTATAAAGAAGTATCCTTATTAGATTCTTATATTCTTTTGACTAGTAGACTCACAATTGCTTTAATTTTGCAAAAGGACCACTGATTTATTTTGATCTTTCCTATATATTCTATTACTGAAAGAAACTTGAACATGTTAAAGTGGATTATTTTTGAGAACCAACCATGCCTCTCATGGACCATATAGAAACATAAAGTGTGAATGAATGAACCACATTTGCACTGTCACTCTGACTGCAAAAGAAACACAAGGCAGCCTCAGGTTCAGCTTTGTGCAGACATATATCCAGGAAGCTTATATTGTAAAAAAAAGTTGCTGATCTGGAATCCAAACAGCAAATCTCATCACATACTCTCCATTGTGCCAATATCTGGATTCATCTATATAAGTAGAGATGAGTCGAACACCTCCCGGTTTGGTTTGCACCAGAACACCATGAACAGAGGAAAAATTTGTTCGAACAAATAAACTCCATTGAAGTCTATGAGACTCAAACGTTAAAAATCAAACAGCCTCATTTTGAAGGCTTAAATGCAAGTTATTGCCCCAAAAAAGTGTATGGGGTTTCGGGTACTGACCTGGGGAACAATGAAAAAAAAGTTTTTAAAAATTATTGATTTTAAAGGAGCAGTGATTTACTGATTTTAATGAGGCTTAAAGTGAAACTATAAAAATGAAACATTCCTTTAAATATCGTCCCGGGTGGGGGGGGTCCCCTTAATCTGCCTGTAAAGTAGCGCATCTCTACGATGTATGTAGCCTGCTGCAGCAATACTGACATTTCTAAAGGAAAAAATGTCATATACAAATATACATACAAATTTCAATTCGCATGTACTTGGCATACAGGGTGCAGAAAAATTGGGCCTTGGTTGTTGGTGGTGCCTGAATACCGCAACCCCTCGCAGTTACTCTTCTTGGGTGCAGGAACTGGCCCTGCTGGTAAATATTCCATACAAATTTGAAATCGCATGTACTTGTCATACAGGTGCCAAAAATCGGGCCTTTGTGGTTGGTGGTGCCTGAACACCGCAACCCCTCACAGTTACTTTTGCTGGGCATAGGAACGGGACCTGCTGGTATGAATTCCATACAAATTTGAAATCGCATGTACTTGTCATACAGGTGCCAAAAATTGGGCCATTGGTGTTGGTGGTGCCTGAACACCGTAACCCCTCACAGTTACTCTTCCTGGGTGCAGGAACGGGACCTGCTGGTAAGAATTCCATACAAATTTGATACTCTTGCTGGGCGCAGGGCGCAGAGACAGGGCCTGCTGTTAAAAATGACATACGACATTTAAATTGTATGCACCTGTCATACAAGTGCAGAAAAATTAGGCCTTGGAGGTTGGTGGTGACCTAAACCAAAAACATTGTTGGAAGCTAGAAGAATCAAGGTAGAGGAATAGAATAGGCAGTATATGCAGTCTTCAAGGGATGGCAGACCCCTAGCAAATTCAGTCAGTTACATCAGCATCAGGGGATCATTGATAGCTCTTATTGATCCAGGACTGGTTCATTTTGATAAAAGTCAGCTGGTCAACAGAGTCTGTGGACAGACACACTCTTTTGTCCGTCACAAAACCTCAAGCAGCACTGAACGCCTGTTCGGAAAGCACGTTGGAAGCAGGACAGGCCAGTAGCTCCATTGCATATTGAGCAAGTTCTGGCCAGTGGTCCATCCTCAAGACTCAGTAACCCAGTGGATGCTCAGCTGGAAAGGTCTCCGAGTCTGCTCTTGCGCCTAGACAATCATGCACCATATGATGGAGATGCTGCCAATGGTTGCTTAAACCTAACAGCCCTGGGTGCTGCTGAGGACTAAAGAACTGTTTAACGGCATCGTTCAGCCAGCCGCCTTCTCCACTGCTCCTCCTTTTGCTGAACGATGCCTCAGAAACACATCCAGAGAATGTTGACCTCCCAGTGTCTGGAAAGGTGGTACACAAATTTTCTCTCTGTGAAGGCAGGATGAGCTCTTCAACTTTACCCTTGTAACATGGATCAAGAAGCTTTGCCAACCAGTAATTTTCCCTCTCCTTGATAGCACGAATCCTCAGGTCCTTTCGCAGGCTTTGCAGAATGAGGGAGTCCATGCAATGTAAGTTGGAGGAGGCATGAGATTCTGAGTCCTCTGGGTCAATAAGGATGACATTGACAGAAGCAACCTCTCCCCAACCATGTACAACTCCTGGGGTTTCTGGGGAATTCAAACCATCCCTTGAAGACTGCTGTATGCTATCCTCTACATCCATGCTTCCGCAATCCTCCCCCTCCTCTTCCTCCTGTGTGTTTTGTGGGCCTGCAGGAATGATATCTGCATAAAGGGGGCCTTGTGAGGAAAGGAAGTCCTCCTCTTCCTCCCGCTGTTCTGCCTCAAGTGCCCTGTCCATGATTCCACGCAGGGTGTGTTTCAGCACGGTGCATGCATCCTTTATAAAAAGCCACTGGCGTGGCGAAAAAAAGCCAAGCCCCCCTGACCCTGTCCTTGTGCCATACTCACACAGGTACTCATTGATGGCCCTTTGCTGCGTGTGCAGCCACTGCAGCATTGCCAATGTTGAGTTTTCAAAAACAAAATGGAATGGGAGTAACTATTCACAAGATAAGGCGATACCCACATGGTGTGAAGGGTAAAAAGAAATACTTTATTCAAAAATTGAAAATTAATAACATATTGTCACACATATCTGCGAACACAAATCACAAGACATGACATTAACATGATTAAAAGAACATCCCAATGACAGTGCAGGTGCATGAATACAGGGGATATGTCACTCACAGCTGTAGAATAAGCAAATATCAAAACTCCCGCTATGCTGTGAAACACAATAGCAATGTGATAGTTAGCATAAATTGCATGACTAGGAATCAATCTGAAAACCACAGTAAGTGTATCACATTTTAAAAAATCTGATTCAGGATTGCAGGTTTGGATCGCTCTTCAGGTGTGGATCACTCTTCACAGTGCTGTATTTCAGATAAAGCAACATGAGCTGATCCAATTAATCAGCATAGTAAGAGGACACACCTAATGCAACATTTGCTGGTGTAAATACACAGTCCAACCAAAAAGAGATTCTGAGACTGACTATGGGTGAATGGAAAAACAGTATATTCCACTGATGTCAGGTATTCCAATCAAGGAGTATAATGAATGGAAGTTCAAACACACATCCACATTTGATAGACAGTCCAGTGCAGAAATCAGAACTCCCACTATGTAGTGAAGCACAATAGCAATGTGATGGTTGGCAAAATTTACATGACTTGAAGTCAACTTGAAACGTGAGTTAAGAACCACAGTGATAAGTGTATGACATTTCAAAAAGTCAAATTCAATGTTGGAGGTGTGGGTCGCTCTTCAGAGTGCTATATATCTGATAAGGAAGCATGAGCTGATCCAATTAATCAGCATTGTCGAGGAACACACCTGATGAAACATTTGCTGGTGTAAATACAAAGTCCATCCAAAGGGAGATTCTGAGACTGACTCTAGGTGAGTGGAAAAACAGTATTCTTATAAATAAATATGTGCCACAATGTGCATAAGTGACTAATACATATAATAAATATAATAATGGATATGATCAAGAATATAGTCCAGAAAAAGTGACTGTAGTGCTCAAATTCTTATCAACAAAGTCCTTGGTGATTGTGATATTTCCAACAAATTCAGAAGTGCAGGTGCTCAGGCGTGATTGTCCATAACATTGATTCCTTTCCCCATGTAAATGGATAGAGTGAATCACTTACCGGATCTTGTGGGTCCTATATGCCATATGGCATTAGGGCCACTTAAGCTTAGTTGCCCCCTGGGCTGGAATGGCTTCCCCTTTAAGGTCCTATGGGCTGGTAATGGCTCCTATAGGCTTCGGGGTATACGGCCAAGTAGTTATAGGAGAAGGAGAAATAGGCTCCAAATAGTGTAGTATTTCAAATTAGGTCGTTTATTGCCCATAAATTGGGTTAAAATGCAGTAAATAATAAAAACAAATCACTGGTGGTCAGTGGTGCAGGCTGCGCTTCCTCCTTGCAGAGTGGTGAGCAGTACTTCTGGCTTGCGTTCCACCTACGTGACGTGACGACGCTATGCGTCCCAAACTGACGCATTTTGTCACATCCGGTGACGTCTTCAGAGTTTGGAAAGCATAGCAATGACCGGACCTATATAGTGGTAGTTCCGCCCCTATCTCCGCCCTTAATTATGCAGCCGGAAGGAAGAGGGAAATGGACGTGTCCCCACAGCAATGATTTTCTCAATATATGGCCGAATCACCCTCTATTTCAGCCCTTATTAAATAAATTTATGGCAAAGTTAATAAGTGGATTTACAGCCGCACAATATACATATTGAATAAAATAATAATAATACATATATTCATATTACATGATACAACCCACATTGCATTATAAAAGAAATAACAAGAACATTTATATAAAGGCATTAAAAATTTGCCCATAAATACTAATAAAAAAACAATTAAATGTATATTAACCCAGATATCTACATAATTATTAAATATTACATATAAATATTAAATATATGATTTTATATTCAAATAAATTAATAAATAATCAATAATGAAAATTAAGAAATGTGTCAATTTAATGGAGTGAAAGGAAATTAATCAAATTATATGTGTACTGCGTTCAAAATTATATTAAATTTTCAAAAATGATTGCGATGATTAATAATATTAAATATTTGTGATAATAAATATTTGTGTACACCAATAATTATAAATAAATATAAATTAATGTATAGAAGAAGAGTGATTACATATATAATGTGATATTTAAAAATGGCATGATGAAAGTGTTTATATAAAAAATTTAATGAAAGTGTTTATATAAAGAAACCACATATTTAGATAGATGTGGAATATATTATATAATAATGTTAAGTAAAATGAGTGGATAATAAAATCATTTTTATTTTAGAAGGATTTCATAGATTCAGTGGGACTTATTGTGCGGAATTAGACAAATAATTTATGGGTTTGATATGAAGCAATTAATGTCCATATCAATGTTCATTCCTCTGGGATGTAACGTGGATAATTGGTAAATCCATTTGGATTCGTTACGTGAAACCGCAATCCTCATATTTTTCCCCCTCCAGTGAGGTCCAATTTGGTCTATTCCACAAAACGTGAGTAAAGTGGGGTCTGTATTATGTTTTATACGGAAGTGGTTGGAAACACTGTGATATCTGAATCCTTTCCTTATATTGTCTATGTGTTCCCCAATGCGTGTTTTCAATTTACTTTTAGTGTGCCCCACATATTGCAACTTACATGGGCAAGTCAACAAATACGTAAATAAGCTCAAGTGGCCCTAATGCCATATGGCATATAGGACCCACAAGATCCGGTAAGTGATTCACTCTATCCATTTACAGGGGGAAAGGAATCAATGTTATGGACAATCACGCCTGAGCACCTGCACTTTTGAATTTGTTGTAAATATCACAATCACCGAGGACTTTGTTGATAAGAATTTGAGCACTACAGTCACTTTTTCTGGACTATATTCTTGATCATATCCGTTATTATATTTATTATATGTATTGTGTCACTTATGCACACTGTGGCACATATTTATTTATTAGAATACTGATGATTTTACCATTGTTATTTAATTTGATCACTAGCCACCTTTAATCATTATTACCTATTTATTAATTTCCATATCAAAATATATATATTTATTGACCATTTATGCTTATCACATATGTTCAGTGGATACTGTTATCCAATAGGGTAAAATCAGCAAGCGCTGTAGTTGATCTTTTAGTAAAGACCAATCACCTTTCATCCTACCCATTTTTCTACAGCAGCTGCTTTACCCTATATATATTTTAACATTTTATTATTCTTTATTTATTTATTAAAATACTCCCAGATGCGTAGGATACATCTTGGTATATTTTTTACTTAATTAATTAATTAATTTAATCCTTGGCGTGGGGAATATACTCTGTATATTTTTCTACACAGAGTACCCGAGTACCTGCCACCAGACCATCAGGTACTCTGATGACAGGTACTCGGGTACTCAGATGGGCTGGTGACAGGTACTCGGGTACTCTGATGTGCTGGTGACAGGTATTCAGATACTCTGATGACAGGTACTTGGGTACTCTGATGACAGGTACTCGGGTCCTCTGATGGGCTGGTGACAGGTACTGGGGTACTCTGATGGGCTGGTGACCGGTACTCGGGTACTTTGAGTAACTTTCATTAGAGTACCGGAGTACCTGTCACTGGAGTACCCGAGTGCCTGTCATCAGAGTACCCGAGTACTTGTCACCAGCCCGACAGAGTACCCGACTACCTCTCTGTATCCCATCAGAGTACCCAGATACCTCTCTGCAGCCCATCAGAGTACCCAAGAACATGTCATCAACGTACCTAAGTACCTGTCACCAGCCCATCAGAGTACCCGGGTACCTGTCATCAGAGTACCTAAGTTCCTGTCTCCAGCCCTTGAGAGTACCTATCTGCAGCCCATCAGAATACCTGAGTACCTGTCTCCAGCCCATCAGGGTATCTGAGTACCTATCTGCAGCCCAATATAGCACCTGAGTATCTGTCTTCTGCCCATCAAAGTATACAAGTACCTGTCTCCAGCCTATCAGAGTACCCAAATATCTCTCTGCAGCCCATCATAGTACCTGAGTACCTCTTTGTAGCCCATCAGAGTACCCGAGTACCTGTCTCCAGCCCAGAGTACCCTAGTACCTGTCTCCAGCCCAGAGTGCCCGAGTACCTATCTGCAGCCCATCAGATTACCAGCGTACATGTCTCTAGCCCATCAGAATACCCAAGTACCTCTCTGAAGCTCATCAGAGTACCCAAGTGCCTTTCTGAATCCAATCAGTGTACCACCTGAGAACCTGTCTGCAGCCCATCAGAGTACCTGAGTACCTATCTGCAGCCCATGCCTCCTAGATTATGTGTTGGGGTGTTTGTTTTCCAAAATGGGGTCATTTTGTGGGGGTTTGCATTGTCTTGGTGTTCCAGGGCCTTCAAAAGTGTGATTGGTTGTAATGAAATTATATGTGTAATTTATGCTCCTAGAACACCTTTCTGTGCGCTTTGCACGTTGGGCCTCTGTATGTGGATATGCTGTAACAAAGTCTCACATATGTGGTATTGCCATACTCAGGAGGAGTAGCAGAATGTATTTTGGGGTGTAATTTTTACTATATACATGCTATGTGTTAGAAATATCTTATAAATTGACAAATTTGTGTAAAAAAATGCGTTTTCATTTTCTTTCCACATATTCCAAAAACTTGTGGAAAAAAATGACATGTTCAAAAGACTCATTATGCCTCATAGAATATACGTTGGGGTGTTTGCTTTCCAAAATGGGGTAATTTTATGGGTAATTCCATTGTTCTGGTGCTCCAGGGCCTTCAAAAGTGTGATTAGTTGTAATAAAATTATATGTGTAATTTATGCTCCTAGAACACCTGACGGTGCTCCTTGAATGTTGGGCCTCTGTATGTTGCCAGGCTGTGTAAAAGTATCACACATGTTGTATTGCCATACTCAGGAGGAGTAGCAGAATGTATTTTGGGGTGTAATTGCAAGTATGCATATACTGTGTGTGAGAAATAACTTGTTATTGTGAAAATTTTGTGTAAAAAACAAAAAAAATATTTCTTCAATTTCCTAAGAATTGTGGGGAAAAAATTACAACTTCAAAAAACTCACCATGCCTCTTACTAAATACCCTGGAATGTCTACTTTCAAAAAAGGGGTCATTTGGGGGGTATTTGTACTGTCTTGACATTTCAGGGCCTCAAGAAATGAGATAGGCCGTCGGTACATCAGGTGTGATTAGGTGTGATCAATTTTCAATGATTCACACCATAACTTGTAGACTCTATAACTTTCACACAGACTAAATAATAACCACTAATTTGGGTTATCTTTACCAAAGATATGTAGAAGTATAAATTTTGGCCCAAATTTATGAAAAAAAATTACTTATTTGCAAAATTTTATAATAGAAACTAAAACAAAATGTTTTTTTTTTTTTCAAAATGTTTGCTCTTTTTTCACTTATATCAAAAAATAAAATAAAAAACCCAGTGATGATTAAATACTATCAAAAGAAAGCTCTATTTGTGTGAAAAAAATGATAAAAAATTTGATTGGGTACAGCGTTGCATGACTGAGTAATTATTATTCAAAGTGTGAGAGCACTGAAAATTGGTCTGGGCAGGAAGGGGGTGTAACTGCTCTGTATGGAAGTGGTAAATTACACAACTGTGGCTCTGTCTCTCACATGGTGTCATTTGAGCCAAGAAATAATTACCTCCCACTTCAACTGACAAGCCTTTCACCTCAAAATCCAATTGTCACTAGGCAAATCTTTGTGAATTAACACTTTTTTTTTCTTTGTAATAACACCTTTTTTGTTTTTCTTTGTTTTTCTTTGTAATAACACTTTTTAGTGTAACCTGAGGTGTTAGCAAAACAAGTGATGCAAAACCCACAATGTGATATATAGCATAGTACAATGCACACTTAACACATTTTTACTGATGAAATTGTCTCATCCACATACACTTGAATGTAAAATGGTTGAGAGAGATCTACATTAATCAGAAATAATGAACTTATAAAGGCATTCTTTAGATATTCAAATGATTGTATACAAAAGCCTTTCCTATTATTAAAAATATTTATCCTGTATCCTCAGTAAGCCTCCATAATTCATTAAGATTTGCTCAGACAGATGCTTTGTCTGCAAAACTCTCAATGAATTTTCAAGAAAAGTTGACAAGGCCTAAAAATCTTCTTATGACAATTACATTAGTAGTTAATAGTACCTTTTAAATATTTGTTTTCTCTTTTCGTCCATGGACTCTCTTCCATGTATCTGGAAGGATTGACACAAAAGTCTGTCATTCTCTGAGCCACAGAAGAAATGAAAACTGTCATGGGATAGCTAGCTAGTTTGTGTAATCTGATCCGGTTCCGGGACAAGGGGTGGGCAGCAGGGACGGTTGCCCTGGGCGCAATGGTTTACTGGGTGTAGGATCCTCTAAGCTTGCACATCCTAAATTGGGGAGGGGTCGCAGTTTGGCATCTTTGCCCTGGGCACTGGATGACTTTTCCCTGGCACTGACTGGATCTTTGCTTCTTTGTATGCCCTAAATGTCACATTCTTTTCAGAGAGTGCAGGAGATAATCTATTACTGTCAGTTGTAGCTGCTGTTACACTTTGTTACCAACAGTATATTGGGATACAATCTCGTTTATCGAGTTTATTGTTTTTACCAGATTTTGATTGTACATCTGCAAAAAAACGTTTACACTGCTTTTTAATATGACTTTCCTGATTATAGCAAAAACAAAGAAATTGTTTGGAGACTGATTTTATCATGAAACTCACAGACTGGGGCCCGCCCATGAACTGTGATTGGCCTATTCCCTGAGAAAGACTCCTCCCACAGCCATAGTCTTTACTCTTACCAGAAGTGCTTATTGTAAAAACTTTTAACAGTTACCTTCTAGAAACTTCAGGTTGCACAAAACGTTTACGTTTCAACATTTGCTGGGTAGCCTCAAGTAAATTAGGAAATTCTAGTATCTACTACTTTTAATTTAATAACCAAATTCAAGTTTGGAATCTTTTGTAAAAATTGCTCAATCATTAACTTATTGTTTCCTGCAACCTCATCTGTTGGATTGTTGTTAACCACTAAACACCAAGTTATTTTCCATGTATCTAATTTGCATACAGTTCTTTCCACAATCTCAATTAATGGATTCTCTTGTAAGCTTTGTTCTGCCCCTTGTATGTGTTTGGAATGACCACATGTAATGACACATATTTTCTTTTCACTTTCAGGGCTTACATATTCATAAAAAGATAACAATAATTTACATGCAACATTAAATTTAGTTGTTTTGTTGCTAAATTTTTGTTGTCAGCACTCTGGCACTGATCAATAAACCATTGCAAGTCTGTATTCCATATATGGAATGTACCAGTTCCCGATAGTACAGGGACATGTGTATACTTCTGAGATTGAGATGTTAACAATTCCATTTTATCTGCTTATATAATAAACACACTCACGCCTGTTAAGAATTACAGTCCTGTGCGCACTTAAAGAAAAACAAGAGATGAGTAGTGTCTTTCTGCTTTTTCCTTTTGTTCTCTCTTCTTTCCTTGGACCTCCATCTTCAATATTCAGAATCCGACTTCCAAACTTGCCTCATCCAAAGGGAACTTCTGCCGGGTTTCCTATAATGGTTGGCTTTAAAAAATAATGTGAAGTCTCAGTCCCATTTAAAGCCCTATCCTCGGACCTCCAACCCGATATCCTGTGAGAACATCTCACGTGTCCTGGCTACCAGCTTCCTCTGGCAGGGACTATAACCTTGGCAGAAATCTTCACGCACGTAACACTACAAATTCCTCTTAACCTGAAAGTCCTCCCTGGATCTAAAATACTTGAAGAAAACTGTCCAGATGACCATGTCAATCAACTTTGGACATGCTGGGTCTTTTTTTTCTTCTCCTTGCTGAACCACAAGGTGTTAATAGGTGAGAAAACAGACAAAAAACTCACCCCCGGGAGCAGGACAGGTATCCTGAGTCAAAGATAAATATACTTCATCCAGGTCTGCATTCTCCACCAAAATGTTCGAAATAGACTTCTCAGCTGTCATGATACTTCAGGAAAGTTGTTTATTTTCTTAAAGAAAAGCAAAACATACGATACAAAACAGAATAAAACAAAAATTGACAGAAGGATAGAGAGCACTGTTACGTGTCTTCAGAGTGTAGATGTCATTTTCTCTTCTCTGTTTAAATTATAGATTTAGCTGTCTTTTATGCTGTATGTAAATACAATGTCAGGAAAAACTGTATATATTCCCAAGAAGGCAGTTTTCTAAATATAAAGGTAAGCACCCAATCTTGCATATATGGTTTTACTCTCTATAATTGACACATAACTCCTCCCAACATACTAGCATAGAATCTCAGAATAGAAATACATACATAGCAAAATGGCTTCTCTGTCCTTGACAAAGACAAAATGAAGTAACCTTCAAACTTACATTATTACATTATATATATTTCATATGTAATTCAAAGACTTTTATCATTTAAACTCTTACATAGTTACATAGTTTGTGAGGTTGAAAAAATATATCAGTCCATCCAGTTCAACCCATGATGTGTGTGTGTGTGTGCTGTTAACCGTACATTGTAAACTCTAAATCTCCAACAGTACTGGCTCTTTAAATGCTTCCAAACGGCTTTTTCGGCTACACTCTGCCCCACAACCTCCACCAAATGTAACCTGGGGTAGCTCTGGAATGACCGCCGGCCAGTTTGGTAAAGGCAAAACAGGTAATTTATTGTAACCGCAGCAAAACAAAAGACAGCTTACTTCAGCCACAGTAAATAAACAGTCCAAATCCTGGTATTGGTAATAAAGCAGCAGGCTCACTGCTAAACTTTGGTTCCATACAGGGGTCAGGCTCCTCCAACGTAAGGGTGCCAGGCAGACCACACGGGGGGGGGGGGGGTAACAGCCCGTGTCTCAGCTTGTCTGAGAACTTCCACCTGCTATACAGTTTGTGAGTCTCTCTCTCTCTCTCTCTTCCACTCACTTCCTTGACACAGGTGCTAATTTCCCTCTGCTGCCTTTCAAGCCTCCCTCATCTAGGACTTACCCCCTTCGGGACCAAAGTACTGGTAGTCAGGGTTTGAAGGCTCTTCCCCCCAAGTCTCTTTGAACCTTCAAAATCCCAGGTCTCTGATATAAACGTAACAGATGTGATGGTATGCGAGGTGAGGTAGTAGATAATCGCTATATTTCACCTCGTATGCGTTCTGTAGTGAGAGACTGAACCAGAATCCGACCCGGGTTTTTCCAGCTTCTGTGACAGGCTAGGTTCCAGTCCAGAGATTGTGGGTCACCTGAGTCCATGCTCAGGTGGACTTTAAATGAATAGGAAGAGAGCACAGAAATGCTCTGGCCTGAGACTCTGAAGGGAAACTAAGAGAGGGGCTCTTTTTGGACTTTAAAAAGAAAAGGTTTGCTTTACCATATGTTTTGTGGGTGATGGGGACCAGCCCCACACCGTATAGTGAGGAAAATTGATGTATTTTAGCGCTGGACGGCAAGGATTTATTTTACTGTTTTGTTGTTTTTCATACTTGCAAACCTCTGGTGAATAAAGCTGGCAACCCACCAGACTTTTAAGATATTACCTGCATGCTGGCCTTATTTTCCTGGAAAAGGTGATCCCTGTGAGATAATCTCCCACACAATCCAGAGTGTGCTGGAAGTCAGTCCTCTCCAGCCAAACTCAACTCCTGACACCTCACCCTGCATGGGTGAGAACCCCTGAGTACCACTTGAGCTCTGCAACTGTTCCCATTAAAGGGACTAAAACTCAAATATTAGGGGAGTGTATCTGCCATCCAGAACACATTCCCGGTGTCCTTCACATAAAATGTAATGACAAGAGGGTCTTTTAAAGGGCAACATTAAAAATACATAGATTCTTTAACCACTTGACTTCTGAAAGATTTATATCCATTCCAGACCAGGCCATTTTTTTTGCGATATGGCAATGCGTTACTTGAAACCACTTCAGTCCCAAAAGGTTTTACCCCCTTCATGGCCAGGCCATTTTTTGCTATATGGCACTGCGTTATTTTACCTGACAATTGCGTGAACACTGTACCCAAATAAAATTGATGTTCTTTTTTCCCCACAAATAGAACTTTCTATTGGTGGTATTGTGCTATAAACAAAAAAAGAGCAACAATTTTGAAAAAAAAAAAAAAAAACAATATTTTTTACTTTTTGCTATAAAACACATACAATAAAAAAATGTAAAAAATCGAATTTCTTCATCAATTTAGGCCAATATGTTTTCTGCTACATATTTTTGATAAAAAAAATCCCAATAAGCATAAATTGATTGGTTTGTGCAAAAGTTATCACGTCTACAAACTATGGGATATTTTTATGGCATTTTTATTTGTTTAATATTTTTTTTACTAATAATGGCAGCAATTTGTGATTTTAGCAGGACATTGCGGCGGACAAATCGGACACATAACTGACACTTTTTTGGGGATCAGTGACATTATTACAGTGATCAGTGCTAAAAATATGCACTGTTACTGTACTAATGACACTGGCAGGGAAGAGGTATACATCAGGGTTAAATGTGTCCCTCGGGGGTGCTTGCTTACTGTGGGGGGGGGGGGGTGGTCTGACTGGGGGAAGACAGAGATCCATGTTCTTGTTTACCAGGAACACAAGATCTTCCTCTTCTCCCCTGAGAGAATGGCGATCTGCTTTGTTTACATAGGCGGATCGCCTTTCTGCATCTCTCTGGAAAGATTGGCGGGTCCTGGTGGACATCACGCCTCGCCGGACCTGCTGATTGACCCCTTGTGTGTCCAGTCACCGGTGGCATGCGCCTCAGACCAGGAAGAAGATGCAATGTACAGGTATATCGGTTCGCGCAGCCAGGCCGCCCTACTGCAATAAATCTGCGGTGGGCGTTCTGGAAGCGATTAACTGAAAATTGCGCTGTTGTGCAACACTGTACCAAAATAAAATGTATGTCTTTTTTTTCCCCATGAATAGAGCTTTCTTTTGATGGTATGTGATCACCTCTGCATTTCTACATTTTTGCGCTATAAACAAAAAACCGCTGGCAATTTTGAAAAAAAAAAAAAAACAATATTTTTTACTTTCTCCTCTAAAACACACCCAAAAAAAAAGGTAAAAAAACAAATTTCTTCATCAATTTAGGCCAATATGTATTCTGCTACATATTTTTGGTAAAAAAATCCCAATAAGAGTATATTGATTGGATTGCAAAAAAGTTATAGCGTCTACAAACTATGGAATATTTTTTATGGTGTTTTTATTTATTTATATTACTAATATTGGCGGTCATCAGCGACTTATAGCGGGACTGTGATACTTTTACTTTACACTTTTGACACTTTTTTAGGAACCAGTGACACTAATACAGTTATCAGTAAAATCAGAACAATGTGCACTGTCACTGTACTAATGACACTGGCAGGGAAGGGGTTAACATCAAAGGCGATCAAAGGGCTAAATGTGTGCCTAGCTAATGCTTCAGTGTAGTGGGGGAGGTGCTTTTACTAGTGGAAGGCATGGATCTGTGTTCCTGCTTTACAGAAACACAGGATCCATGCCTTCCGTACTGACAGAATGACAATCTGCATGTGTACAGAACGTTCAGCGGGTGCCAGCGGGCGTCAGGAGCCACTGATCAGCTCCCGCTGTGCAAAATTGCATTCACAGTATATACTGTATACATGATCCTGCGCGGCGCGGCGACCCTGTAGCAGTAAATTTGCTATGGGGTGGTCAGCAAGTGGTAAATAATATACTTTAAGGATGCCTTAAACATGCATATTAAGTTGCATATAAAAAGGGCATACCCTTTTATAGTAACTTTTTTACAAACAATTGCGGGGGATCTGTCATTTTGTGCCCGTAGCACTATTGTTGCTAAATGACAGGTCCCCACCAGCAGGTGTTTGTCAGCAAACTAGAGGGAATTCTTTAATTGTTGGCACCCCAGCCTATTTTCGAATCGGCTGCCAGGTGCTGCCGCTGCCATTTGTCATGAGGGAAACCGTCAGTGAAGCCTTTCGGCTTCACATCAGGTGCCCTACTGCGCATGTGCGAAGTGCGCTGCGGTTTCCAATTGGCCCATCGGTGGAGGAAGGAGGAGAGGGGCCGAAATTCTGAGGGACGGTGCCTCCCGGACGTTGGGAAGGTCAAAAACAGATATCTGTGCCCCCCTCCCCACTGAAAGATGCCAAATGTGTGATCAGAGGGGGGGGGAGCAGATAAGCGGAAAATCCACTTTTGGGTGGAACTCCGCTTTAACCAGTATGTTTGTAAACAAAGCCTGGGTGATGTAATTGACAAAAAATTGTCTTTGCCATCAGAAATTACATATTCTTGTAATCAATGTGAACTTTGGAGAGTCCCCAGAGATTCATAAAAGACCTTTATGCAGGCATGCAGCCTGGGTGGCCAGGAAGAGCAGCGGGCATGCACCCCTTCTCTTGAACCATGGTTGAGCACAGGTCGAGTCAGCAGCTCACTTCAGTGGGTGTCATTCATTGTGATTGATATGAATCTGCATCCCTGTGATTGATATTGCTTTGACATTGGAGAATATATTTTTTTTCACAATGTGGATGTTTTTAATTACTGTTTACATTATTTTATGGATGATTACAAGTGATACTATATGCCCTTAGTCATTCACCCGAGGAGAGATATCTGGGGGCCCCTTTATTGTAAAGGGGGCTTTCACATTCTAAAAAACCCAACTTTCCCTGCAGGCCACTACATCTCTTTTGGGGAACAGATCATGGGGATGAGGCCCACACCATTGCAAGGTGCCTTGCAATGGTGTGGAGGTTTGCTGCTTTGTGCATCAAGATACCCTTCCAATGTACAGTGTGCATAGCTTAGTATGGTTCAGGAGTGAAGGGCACATACTTACTGTCCCTTTTTCCTGAACATCCAGGCTACATGCTATATGCCTGGATACGGTTTTGAATTAATTTTTAAGGGGTCCCCACACCTTTTTTTTATCTTAAAGGGCTAGAACACAATTTCCTAAATATAAAAAAGGATGTAGGATTGACCTTTAACAAGAAACATCCTCAAGTTGATGGGGTCTTATCCCCTCATTCTGTACCCCAAAGGAGATGTGGGTTTCTGCGGGCGGGAATCTGAAAGCCTGATTTAGACAAAGGGGGAACCTAGATATCTGGTCTCCCCTCACTCATTCACAAATGAAATGTAAATAATAAATAAAAGCTTACACACTATGTTTTTTTTATTTGTTCTTTATTACAAAAAAAAAAAAGAAAAAAGCATTGTCTCCTTATGTAAATTCCCACATCAGTCACATCAGATCCATTTCAATCAAAATAAATGATGCTTAACAATGTTGACTCACCACTACAATGAACCACCGCACCTACTGATCTTCACCTGCAGCTACTCCTGTCGCAAATGACAGATCCTAGGTGCTGCTGGAATGTAAACACAGTGGCAGGAATCATGTCATCAGGTCATGACCATTTTTAGTCAAGGATGTCACCCAGGATCCCTGCTGGCTAACTGAGAGACTTACTGCTATATCAGCCAGAGGATCAGGCCAGTTTCTTTTGCGCATTCATCATACTGAGAACAGACTGGCTTTGGGCTGAACTTATTTTTAACCTAGCCCGATGCTCATTCCCAACAGTGTTGTATTTCATCCATGTCTTATCTTGTGGAAACATTCAGGATGGAGACTGCAAGGCAGCATGTACTCCCAGAACTAGAAAGTACCACTCCTACATGCCTTCCAGTCAGTGCGTTCCTGCACACCTGAAGTGGACTCTTGAGCATCATTTCCCCTACCTATTGCACAACGGGGTCAAAGATCAGTTAATTGTAACAATGGGTGTAAGGTATTACAGGAAAATTTTAACAGAGAAGAGAAAAGAAGAAAAAAAGAATTGGAACAAAAAAAGGCAATATGAAACAACAAAAAGTGAGGTGGCAAATCAAAAACCACAAGAAGAATTATATGTACACAAAAAATTACCCACCGATCTAATGTGAAGTACTTAAAATAAAAATATTACACAAAAGAAGAGAAATAAATAAAACATTATCAAAACATAAAAGACCACTTGAATATTCAAATAATATATTAACTAGTAAAAAACATGACGGGGACAAACTCACGTTTAAGGGTTGATTGTATCCCATCTGATCTCCACTGATGTGTGCTATATACTGGGATCAAATTGCCTTTGATCTGTCTGTCACCTCAAGAAAGGGAAACTGCATGTTTCCAAAATGATATTTTTAAATCAGACCTCAGTAAAGTTGTTGTGCATGATTCTGGTGTGCTGGTACCTTCTGCATACTAGACTTATCGCGATTGTTAGACATGCACTCACATGTATGCTTCATTTACAACAGTATGTATGGTGTGGTTTGATTTCTTTGCATGTAAGAAGAAAATGGTCGCACACCACCACGGAATCCAATGAAGAAAAGTTGTTTACTCACATAACTTAGTGAACAAGCACGTAGCAGTCGTGTGAAACGCGTCTACTGTCCTACCCTGCTGTACCTTGTACCACTTATGTGAATAAACAACTTTTCTTCATTATATTCTGTGGTGGTGTGCGACCGTTTTCTTCTTTCATGCTTCTCCTGGTGGCGAGCCGAGATTCAGCACCCACCTTGAATTGTGGACTTTTACTAGCTTGAGCGGTGTTATCTCTCTTCATTGATTTCTTTGCACAAGGTTTAAAATGCTAACTTCACCTTTCTGAACATGTTACATGTTACACCTGTATTCTCCATGACAGCAGACGAGAGATCCTCTCTCAGCACCCGCTGTCACATTTTGAAAACAGGGCCACCTACATGGCCGCATCATTCATTCACTGTTTCCCATTAATGAATACACTACAAGTATCATCATCCATAGTGGCTTACGGTTTGTAGTTCTCAATGGATTGAGAGGGTGCTGGTGAGCGCTCTCATAGTTCATTGACCTTGCTGCTCTCAAGTATTATTAATATTATGATTATTATTCATATTAGTATTATTATACAGGATTTATATAGCACCAACAGTTTATGCAGCACTTTACAATCTAAAGGGAGACAGTAGAGTTACAATACAATAAGATACAAGAGGGTTAAAAGGGCCTTGAGCTTACAGTTTAATAGGGTGGGGCAAATTGTACAAAAGGTAATACCTGTAGGGGATGTGCTGATGGAATAGTTAAAAGTTCAGTTGTTAGTCAGAGGTGTGATAGGCTTTCCTGAAGAGATGAGTTTTCAGGGATCACCTAAAGGTGGCTAGAGTAGAGGATAGCCAGACAGATTGAGATAGAGAGTTCCAGAGGATGGTAGAGGCTCTAAAGACCTCGTGGAGACAAGTATGGGAAGAGGAGATGAGAGAGCAGGAGGTCTTTGGAGGAGTGGAGAGGACAGTTTGGGTGATATTTGGAGACATGATTGGTGATGTAGCTTGGGGCAGTGTTGTATATGACTTTGTATGTTGTTGTTGGTATGGGCAATCAGAAGCCAATGGAGGGAGTGGCAAAGAGGGATAGCAGACACTGAGTGGTTGGTAAGGTAGATGAGTCTGGAAGCAACATTCATGATAGACTAAAGAGGGGATAGCCTATAGAGAGGTGTGCCTATGAGAAAGGAGTTACAATTGTCCAGGCCAGAGATAACAAGAGAGTGAGAAAGTAGCTTGGTGGTTACATTAGTTAGTATTAGTATTAGTTATAATATTACCAGCTCAATTTTAGAAAGATTTAGTTTGGGGAAGTGGTGTGACAACCATGTTGATATGTCAGTTAGTAATTCAGTTAGTAATGCGAGAGGAGACTGAAGGAGTGAGGTGAGGAGTAGAAGGATAGATTTACCTGTGAAAATTAATACTCAATGCACTTTTTATTACCTGCAAAAAAAATGTGCATTTATATATTTTTCCAAAGGGGAGTTTCTCCTTTAAATGCTGTCAGTGACCCCATTGAAGAGATTTCCCCTCATACCTCGTCCTGTATGATACCCCATGTCTGATGGACAAATTCAGCAATGAGCTTCTGTGTAGAAATTATATTTGCCTCATACCAACTAAAATAAGATATAACAATTGCTATTTTAAGCAATAGGAGCTAACATTCACATGGATAAAATAACTGACAATAAAGCACATGCATTATAACTGAATGAATAGTGAAAAATAATAATGATCTTTGAGGAAATGACAGATAATCTTACCACATTGCACAGCTACATATTGTATCACGCCATTACAGCAAATCATACAAATAACACTGTCACAGCAAATTGCATTAACCAGCAACTGCACTTTATATCACCAGCAAGAATATAGACCCCTGGTGCTCAACCTGTGGCCCTTTGGCACTTATTGTGCGGCCTTTGAAACCCCTACAAACAGTGTTCTGTGTTTTGGTACTAGCTAAAGTCAGCGAGGGATACATATTTTTTAAGTTAGTTTCTAGTAGTTGAACAGTTCAGCTTATTCCCTTTATACTATCTTACTTTTACTGTGCTGTCCATCCCTTTAATATATTTATTTTAAATTGTGCTAAAATAAATATCAAACATGATAAAAATAATATTTTAGGGGCTCTAGGGAGGTCAAAAATGAAAGTGTAGCACCCTCCTAGATAGGTGCTAGTATGTAGATAGTTTAATATAATGTGGTCTCTGGCTTAACAGGAGATTGATAAGTATAACATACCAGAAAATCTTCATTTGTATAGTGAAGTTATCCTGTATGACTCATAGTTCTGTTGTGGCTTTGATTGGCTCCTCTGTACCTAGGCAACCTTGAAATGTTCTGGGTGAACAGGAGTGACCCATGCAGATCAGTAGCATTAAAATAAATGCCCCCCTAGCCAATTACAGGGAGTGGAGCCCCTGAGCATGCTGGGCGCTGGTATTTATATTTAGTGAGCACATGAGATATGTGTCTTCCACCCCAAAAGAGAGATCCAATTGGGGAGGGGGCCTTTCACCTCTCCCCAGCACAGGCTGCCATGAGGCCTCAGGTGGGCAGGGCTAGTGCAAGGACTTTTGGCACCCTAGGCAAAATCTAATTTTGCAATGGCTAGGAAGCGGGGCCAAGGGAGTGGTCTGGCTACAGGCCTCCTGTACAGGTCCGCAAGTAAACTGTCATGTCTTAAACAATAAATATGTTAAAATGTATATCATATTGATTTAAAATATTCAAAATGAAACAGTTGTTACAACGAGGAGAAACGTCTTCTTTTCTGCTGATCAAAATAAACAATTTGGTTCCCCATTTGACGTCAGCATTTATAGTTTCACATCCCTTTAAAAGTGAATCACAAGACATTTGCTGATTAATTTCTGGGTGCCTTTTGTGCTTACTTCATTGCTTTCTTTTTACACAATTACATCCTCTTTATTGTTTCCAAGTATTCTCCAAATGTCATTTCCATTGCAATCTTTGTCTTCAGTGTCTGACAATGATGAATGAAGAAAGAATGCAAATCATCAAAACCTGTTAATGGAACATCTTCATAAGGATCCTAAAAAGGAAATTTAGGGTTTTCCAGACCTGACTATGACCTGACTACTGACATTTCTGTTTCAGTGTTTACTTCTTACTTTCTGTATCCCATTCAATCAAAAACTGTGGATAAAGAGAGAGGTTGCATACATTTACCAGAGTACACTGCTTAAATAGATTCATCTGTTATAAAGCTAAATACCTTTCACAACTCTCTTGATTACATGCTAATTCAAATGTGAGCCTTGGAATCTTCCTGTACTACCAAACTGCAACACTTTCCCAATCACTGCCTTACTCTGCCTTCCACACAAAGCTTGCCCACCTTCCGTAAGCCTCCTCATGTTACAGGGCTTAAAACTCTGGGATTCTGTCTGATGTTCAGGTAAGTAGTTGTCCCCTTTCCTACCCTTACTACCAAGGTTTAATAATCTATAATTTCTTCTGGGCATGGAACAGATGAGAACAAAGTACCTAACGGCATATTATCATATTATATACCTCCCAACCATCCCAGATTCCATGGGACTGTCTTAAAGTTTAAAGGAGGTCCCAGGGTCCTGTGGATCTGGGCTAGAGTCCTGGAGTCCACCTCCAGAGCAAGTTTCATCATAGGGTTCCACTCAATGGGGCTATCCTCAGTGAGTAGAGGATTCCTGTCAGCAGTGCATCTCGGCCTCTCCCCTGCCTCCCCCGATATTCTTTGCAGTTATTGGTAGCTAGGACTCCCGGTGTCCTAGCAACTGATTGCATGCTTTGCGGATGCGCACTGCAGGAAAAAAAACACCATTGTGCACTGCGGCTCAACCTCCCAGCCCTACTCCCTGGGTGGTTCGCGAACATCAGCCGCAAATTTTCTCAAATGTCCGCGAACCGCAAGTTTGCGGCGGGCCCCATTGACTTTAATGGGAGGCGAACTTTAAAAACCTTTAGGTCATATTTGCAGCCACAAAAGACTTACTAGCTGTGTACAAATAGTCCCATCGCATGGACAATGTCATAACAGAAGTATTGCAATTGGAAAAGTTGCCCTAAAAATTTTTTTTTTTTTAACAGCAAAAAAACATATTTTTTTCCTAAATCAGCCAGAACTGACAGCAGCCAGTAAATACATGTCAAATACATATAGGGTCCATTCACACATCTGTAAAATGGGTCCGCATCCATTCCACAATTTGGCGGAACGTTTACAGACCCATTGATTTTCAATTCCAGTCTGAAAAATTAGGCATTCACAGGATAAAGAAGTAAGTGTCAGCCATTCCAGGCCCGAAAAATTAGCCCACATGTGTTTACCTGACAGCTAAGAACGTTGTATTCTGTGGCTGAAGGTACATTAGGCATTCACAGGATACAGAAGTAAGTGTCGGCCATAAAAGGCCCCAAAAATTTGCCTACATGGGTTTACCTGACAGCTAAGAACGTTGTATTCTGTGGCTGAAGGTACATTAGGCATTCAAAGGATAAATAAGTAAGTGTCGGCCATAAAAGGCCCCAAAAATTAGCCCACATGGGTTTAACTGACAGCTAAGAACATTGTATTCTGTGGCTGAAGGTACATTAGGCATTCACAGGATAAAGAAGTAAGTGTCGGCTAGTATAGGCCCCAAAAATTAGCCCACATGGGTTTACCTGACAGCTAAGAACGTTGTATTATGTGGCTGGAGGTACATTAGGCATTGACAGGATACAGAAGTAAGTGTCGGACTGTATAGGCCCCAAAAATTAGCCCACATGGGTTTACCTGACAGCTAAGAACGTTGTATTCTGTGGCTGAAGGTACATTAGGCATTGAGAGGATACAGAAGTAAGTGTCGGCCATGAAAGGCCCCAAAAATTAGTCCACATGGGTTTACCTGACAGCTAAGAACGTTGTATTCTGTGGCTGAAGGTACATTAGGCATTCACAGGATAAAGAAGTAAGTGTCGGCTAGTATAGGCCCCAAAAATTAGCCCACATGCGTTTACCTGACAGCTAAGAACGTTGTATTATGTGGCTGGAGGTACATTAGGCATTGACAGGATACAGAAGTAAGTGTCGGCCAGTATAGGTCCCAAAAATTAGCCCACATAGTTTACCTGAAAGCTAAGAACGTTGTATTCTGTGGCTGGAGGTACATTAGGCATTGACAGAAAAAATAATTGTCGGGCATGAAAGGCCCCAAAAATTAGGCATTCAATGGACATGAAATGCCTTTTATGCCGCTGTATTTACCAATGACAAGGACCATGAATTGTTGTGGGTGGATGTCGGTCTGGCGGATATTTGAGGCCTGTCATGAGGAATTTAAATGAAACATGGTCTACTGGTCACATGTGTTGAATTCCTCAGAGATCCGTGCCTCATTCATTTTTATAAATGTGAGGTAGTCTACACTGTCATGAGCTAGGCGAGTGCGCTTATTGGTCACGATCAGCCTGCTGCGCTGAACGTTCTTTCAGACAGGACACTGGATGGGGGGCAAGCCAACAGTTCCATTGCAAATTGTGCAAGCTCTGGCCAGAGGTCAAGCCTGCCCACCCAGTAGTCCAGGGGATCATCACTCCTCAGAGCGTCCACATCGGTCGTTAACCCGATGTAGTCAGACACCTGTCGGTCTAGGCATTTCCTCAAGCTAGATCTGGAGTACAGCTGTCGATGGGTCAGCTGAAAGAAGGATCTCATATCTGAAGTGACCAACACATCTTCAAACCGCCCTCTTCTTGCAGGTGCTGTTGGATTGCTACCCGCAACTGTCTCTCTGTGACTGAGGGATTTCATCCAACATTGCGACTTCCTCATCTTCCTGCTCCTGCTCCTCGACGGCTTGATCAATGACACGATGCAATGCACGCTCCAGAAAGAAGACGTAAGGTACGATGTCACTGATGGCGCCCTGGCCGTGACTGACCAGTTTGGTGATCTCATCGAATGGCCGCAGGAGTCTGCATGCATCGCGCATGAGCAGCCACATGTGAGGTGAAAAAAACCCAAGCTCCCCAGAACCTGTCCTGCCGCAGAGTTCGTACAGGTAGTCGTTAACTGCATGTTTCTGCTGTAACAGCCTATCAAGCCTATGCAACGTTGAGTTCCATCGAGTCGGGCAGTCACAAATAAGACGCCTGATGGGCAGGTTGTGTCGCCGCTGAATGTCAGCAAGGCGAGCCATGGCTGTGTAAGATCTTCTGAAATGGCCCGAGATTTTCCTGGCCTGCCGCAAGACGTCCTGGACCCCAGGGTATTTGGCAATGAATCGCTGCATGGCCAAGTTCAGGACGTGTGCCAAGCATGGCACGTGTGTTATTTTGCCCTGTTTCAGCACGCTCAGCAGATTGGCACTGTTGTCGCACACCACTTTACCAACTGTTAAATTCAGCTGTGTCAGCCACTGATCTGCCTGTGAACGCAAAGCTGAAAGGAGTGCAGGACCAGTGTGGCTCTTGGCTTCCAGGCACAACAGACGCAGCACAGCATGGCAACGACTCACCTGGCATGTGGAATAGGTTCTGGGGATCTTGGGCTGCGCAGTGGAAGAACGGTAGCAGCGGAAAAGGAGGAGTCTGCTGAGGAGGAGAGGGAAGATGGAGAATGAAGAGGAGGAGGAGGAGGAGAAGAAGAGGCAGGCCTGCATGCAATCTGTGGCGGTACAACCAAATCTACACGGGTGCCACGGGCTACATGCTTGACGGCCGTCAGAAGGTTCACCCAGTGGGCAGTAAAAGTGATATACCTTCACTGCCCATGTTTGCTAGACCATGTGTCTGTGGTCAGATGTATCTTGGCACCAACACTGTGTGCCAGAGATATATTCACTTGCCACTGAACATGGCCATACAGCTCTGGAATGCCCTTCTGCAAGAAATATTTTCTGCCTGGGACCTTCCATTGTGGTGTTCCAATGGCCACAAATTTACGAAAGGCCTCCGAGTCCACCATTTGATATGGCAGTAGTTGGCGGGCTATCAGTTCCGACAAGCCAGCAGTCAAACGTTGGGCAAGAGGGTTATCCGGCGTCATCTTTTTTTACGCTCCAACATTTGGGCCATGGAAGCCTGCCTTTTTCCAGAACAACGTGACAACGACATCATGGAAGGTGGAGTGGAGGACAATTGTGAGGAGAAGGAGAAGAGGCTGGATGGTGAGAGCCTGGAGTGTGGCTATGTGGGTTCTGTCGGTGTTGCTCCCACTGGGCTAGGTGATGGGAGTTCAGGTGCCTTCTTAAGGCGGTCGTCCCTAGGTGAATGTTGGGCTTACCGCGACTTATGCGTTGACTGCAAAGCCTGCAGAAGGCAACACTGCTGTCAGCAGCGGACACATTAAAAAAAGCCCACACTGCAGGGCCATGTGCTGGCGTCCTGGGAGTGCCAGACGTGACTGTACATGGTTGATGGCTCGCTCCTGATACATTTGCAGTCTGCTTTGTACCTCTTGTGCAATGCAAGTCCTGCCTGCTTCTCCTCCCTATCTGCTGGCCCGTCTCTCCATCTGAACTCCCCTCCTCTTCCTCTCTTGTGGCCACCCACGCGACGTCCATAGACATGTCATCATCCACGTCACCTTCCCCACCACTAACATTCGAGATCTCGGAGTAGGCAGCAACGGCGGGGACCAACCTCCTTGGCTGATCTGGGTACTGTCATCAGACTGCTGAGTGGCGGCTGTTGCTACCTCCTCTTTCTGATCCAATGCCAACAATGGCTGTGCATCGCAAATGTCTTGTGATGGATCGTAAAATAATTCCAGTGACTCAAGCGGAGGGTATATGGTGGTGGTGGTGTTGGTGGTGTCTTTGGGGGTGCACACAGCAGAGAGTGAAAAGGGTGCACATAGAGAGGATGAGGAGGGTGCAGAAGAAGAAGGCTGAGTGAGCCACTCAACCAAGTCTGGTGCGTCCTTTGAGATAATCGAATGCACCTTCTGAAACTTTACACTTTGGCTCTGGCCTACTGCTCCTGCCCTACCCCTACCACCCCTGCATAAAGGCCTGCCTCTTCCTCTGCCTGTCATTTTTTAAATTACCCTGTGACAAAAGTCTCTAGAGAAGCGCAGTATATGTGGGACAAGGTATATAACACCCCACTTCAATCTGTGGTATTGGGGGGCACAGGTTTATCACACCAGTTCTACAAATAATTGGCCAGTAACTGTTGTCACTGTGTGTAGCACAGTGTGTAGCACAGTTAACACTGCCACATTTTTGCAGGACTAAAATACACTCTTAGAAAAGTATACTGTTAAATAAAACCCTACTTCAATATGTGGTATTGGGGGGCCACTGGTCTATCACAAAAAATTGGCCAGTGAGTTTGGCACTATGTGTAGCAGAGTTAACGCAGCAAAAGAGGCAATATTGTTGCAGGATACAAATACACTTATACAAGTATACTCAGATAACACCCCACTTCAATATGTGGTATTGGGGGGCCACTGGTCTATCACACCAGTTGTACAAAAAATTGTCCAGTACGTTTGGTACTGTGTGTAGCAGAGTAAATGCAGCAAAAGAGGCAATATTGTTGCAGGACACAAATACACTTATAAAAGTATACTCAGATAAACCCCACTTCAATATGTGGTATTGGGGGGCCACTGGTCTATCACACCAGTTGTACAAAAAATTGGCCAGTACGTTTGGCACTGTGTGTAGCAGAGTAAATGCAGCAAAAGAGGCAATATTGTTGCAGGACACAAATACACTTATAAAAAGTACACTCAGATAACACCCCACTTCAATATGTGGTATTGGGGGACCACTGGTCTATCACACCAGTTATAATACTTTAAAAGTGCTTTTGTCACTGTTTGTAGTATTGCTGCAGAAATACTCAACACACCAGTCACAATGCTGCACAGTGCACTATACAAATCCACTATAATATGCTTTCTATATTACAAAGTATATTATAAGTGGATTACACCCCTATATAGTGCACTGCACACCTATAACAAATACCAGTCCTTAAAATGACTTTTGGGGACCTTAACAGAGCGATTTGTGTCACTGAAGGTCTGTCCCTGGTGCACACAGCAGACCTCTCCCTACAATGACAAAAGAGACAGTACACCTATACCAAATACCAGTCCTTAAAAGGACTTTTGTGGATCTTAACAGAGCGATTTGTGTCACTGACTATCTGTCCCTGGTGCACACAGCAGACCTCTCCCTACACTGACAAAAGAGACTGTAGTCCTATACCAAATACCAGCCCTTAAAAGGACTTTTGTCGATCTTAACAGAGCGATTTGTGTTACTGACTATCTGTCCCTGCTGCACACAGCAGACCTCTCCCTACACTGACAAAAAGCAGAATGTGAAATGGCCGCCAGCTCAGGTCTATTTATAGGGTAGGGGGTATGTCCATGTGCTGCAATGTTTCAATTGGCTGTCCCGTTCCACCTGATGGCTGTATCATGGGTCAAAGTTCTCCCCAATGTAAACTAATATGGCCGCCGCAAACAACGCCATGTGTTTGCAAAATCGGCGGGCTGCGAATGAGCAAAGGTCGACGCGAACCGACCGCCGGGTGCACCGCAAGGCCATCCCTACACATCAGGCTGCACACATTTCTGGAGCACATTGGACTTCTGCACACAGGTCTGGAGCAAATGGGGCTGCTGCACACAGGTCTGGAACACATGGGGCTCCATAAAGTCCTGTCCTGTCTATCTGGGAAACTCTTAGGTCTAGGTCACTCTGAGGGAGGTGATCTAGATCAGAACCTGAATTCTGCCACCTTCCCTCGGTTTATCATACCTGTCTCTATTCATTTGGCCCTGAACCCATGCTAAGTTTCTGTATATGTGAACTCTGAGGCAGCTGGGAACTTCATCGAGCAGTCCTTAGCCACTGAATTGCCCCCTATCAGTATCTGCAGTTGATGGCTCTACCTTAGACTTAGGAGCCCTACTTTTCTGAACTACCTCCATAACTATGCATGCCGGTGTTCTTCATCATGACAAAATCTCTTTCCTTATACTTACTAAGTCTTCTAATGCCCTCATTCTTGGACTTCCGTGGTTGCAGAAACACTCGCCCTATCTAGATTGAAACTCTGGCCAAGTGTTGTCATGTGGGGGTTGCAAGCCATCAGATTTGTCTCCCTAAGATGCGTCCACCTCTCTGGGCACATGTGGCTGAGTTCACCACCTAGCCGATGCTCCGTCAGCATTATCAGGCCTTCCAAGACGTTTTAAAACTGCTGATAGTTTGCCTCCCCATCATCCCTACTATTGCGCTATTGACTTCCAACCAGGGACTACTCTACCCTGTGATTGAATCTACCCTCTCTCCATCCATGAGACTCAAGCCATGTCTAAGCATATCCAGGAAAATCTGCAGAAAGTATTTATCTGTAAGTCCAATTCTCTTGCTGGGACTGGCTTCTTCTTTGTGGAGAAAAAAGGATGTTATGCTCCGGCCCTGCATTGATTATAGCCGTCTCAATGCCATCATAATTAAAAATCGGTACCTGCTACCCTTGATTTCTGACCTTTTTGACAGGCTTTGAGATGCCTGAATTTTCACTAACTTGGACCTCTGTGGAGCACACAATCTGATTAGGATCTAAGAGGGTGATGAATGGAAAACAGCTTTCAACACCAGAGACGGGCATTATAAAAATCCCGTAATGCCCTTTGGAAAATCCCGTAATGCGCCCCCCCCACACACAGTCTTCTAGAACTTTGTTTAATGACATTTTTTCCTGGACAACATACTCACTTTTTCTCCATATTTGAACACTCATCATCGGCATGTACAATATCTCACAAAAGTGAGTACACCCCTCACATTTTTGTAAATATTTTATTATATCTTTTCATGTGACAACACCGAAGAAATGACACTTTGCTACAATGTAAAGTAGTGAGTGTACAGCTTGTATAACTGTGTACATTTTCTGTCCCCTCAAAAAAAACTCATCACACAGCTATTAATGTCTAAACAGCTTTTCCTTTTCATTGTCCTTCTCCAACAGTCAGTACCTTGGATCAGTAGGGGGAGAGGTGTTGGATTCCTTCTACTGATGTTTTTGCCCCTTATTTGGTAAAACTTTTTCATTTGACGTTTCCTATCAAGCCTGGTCCTAAATGAGTGGGGAGACCCAGTAGGAGGGGGGATAATGTCATAAGTTAGTCTGCAGTTTCCTGCCTGTGTATTCTTACCCCCTTGCTGCAGTGCTTTTCCTACCCTGATTCCTTTTACATGTGTGGTTTAGTCTATGAATAACACCTGCTGTTCTATTGGCATTTATTTCCTTCCCTTCAATCACTTTCTGGTCCGCCTCCTAGTTTGCTTGCTTATATAATGCATGCTCAGTATAGCCCATATTACCTGATCAGCTTCACAGTTCTCTGAGCTCCCATCCACTTGCTACTTATGTATCCTGTACCTGACTGTCCATCTATTGATTCTGACTTCATTCAACATCTGTGCTTGTTTGCTGTCCATCTTGACCTTGTCTCTGGACTTTCTGATGCCTCCTGCTGTTTGTACTCTGCACACGCAGGTGGTCTCTACATCCTCAGCTGGCGTACCTGGAGGCCACAAACTGGTTCCAGCTTGCTGCAAGTCCATCCCCACCATTAGAGGCTGTGGTGAAGAAGCAGGCTGGGGCCTAGACTCTGTGCCTTGGGGAATCCTGAGTTGGCGATCTACAAGGGCTCACTACCGACAGACACTTGACAGTTGTTCACTTTGCAAGAGAATGTTCCCTTAGCTTATTTAATGTAATGGTCTTCATCCATGGCATTGGTTACTGCTAAAAGAGCATACTGGGGGGACTAACGCGAAGAGAGTGTTCAGCTAGGGTTGTTGATTGCCTTTCTTGACAGACCTCTGACATCTTTTTGGTCAGCATTGATCAAGATGGTACCAAATACAATAACAGGTACATTAACCACTTGCCGACTGCCTAACGCCGATCTACGTCGGCAGTCAGCCCCTCACAGGCAAAGTGACGTAGGGCTACGTCACTAGCTTGTGAGGGTCTAGGGAGCGAGCGCGCGCCCCCGGAGGCGCGCTCCCGCTCCCGCAAAGTCACGAACCGCCCCGCGCGTGTGACCAGCGTGTGATCGGCGATCGGCGGGGGAGAGGGAGAAAGTCAGGCGGCTTGTGTAAACAAGCCACCTGTCATTCTCCCCGGTGTATGAAGGCTGATCATACGGTTCTACTATGTAGAACCGTCGATCACTCTTCATACATCTGAAGCCACAGCCAATCACAGTAGAAAGCACGCCCCTAGGGACACACACAGCCCCTCCCTCTCTAATAAAGTTAACCCCTTCACTACCAGTGTATTTTTACAGTAACAGTGCATATGTATAGCACTGATTACTGTAGAAATGTCACTGGTAACCCCAAAAGTGTCAAAAATGTCAGTCAAGGGTCCGATCTGTCCGCCGCAATGTCGCAGTACCGCAAAAAAATCGCAGATCGCCGCCATTACGCGTTTAAAAAAAAAACAACAAAAATGACAAAAATCTTTCCCTTTGTTAGTAAACGCGATAACTTTTGCGCAAACCAATTAAAATATGCTTTTTGCGATTTTTTTTACCAAACATAGGTAGCATAAAACAAATTGGCCGAAAATGTTAAAAAATTTTGATTTTTAAATTTTTTTGGGGGAATTTCATATAAAAAAATTTGAAAAATATTGCTATTTTTGCAAAATTGACGCTCTTTTTTTGTTTATAGCGCGTGATCAAAAAATCGCACAGGTGATCAAATACCACCAAAAGAAAGCTCTGTTTGTGGGAAAAAAAGGACGCCAAATTTGTTTAGGTACATCGTCGCACGACCGCGCAATTGTCCGTTAAAGTCACGCAGTGCCGAATCGCAAAATACCCCCTGGTCAGGAAGGGGGTAAAATCTTCCGGGGCTTAAGTGGTTAACAGTTAACAGTTTTGGAAGCATGATCACTTAATAAATTTGCTGAATTATAATTAATTTACAATAGAGATCCTCTTTTAAAAGCATGCAGTATCTAAAATATGTTGCTTTCGACATGTCTGCTGTCTTTCTCTTCAAGTCATTTGAACAATTAACACTGACTCTGCTGCTGTGCCTGGCTAGTGTGCAGAAGCCATGAAACACACTGAGATGTGGTACTTATTATGACACCAATAATTACACTTGGTGAATGTTCAACAAGCCACAAACCTCTGTTTTATTTTACAGGCAATGCCAACTAAAGTGTGCATAAAATAGCAACACATTTAACAGCTTCTTAAAGTGTATCCAAACTAAAAAAAAGAAAAAAAAATATGTAACATATTTCAGTTTTCTAGTTCTTAATAGTGGTGGATGGATTTTTTAAAATTATGTTTTAGTATATTTTTTGTATTTTTATTTTGTATGTTTTTGTTTTATAGGTTTTTAGGTATTTTTTGTGTGTTGTATGTAATTTTTTGTTTTATTTTTCAGCCTTTTTTATTTTCCTTTTTTTTTCTACAGGTAAACCTGCAAATAACACATTTCTTTTATTTTCCTGTTGACACTTTTTTCTTCATTGCATTAGTGGGGGCAGCCATGGTTGTAACCCAGGCTGGAATTCAAACATGTCTGCCTATGTTCATCTACATTATATGGGGGGGCTGACAGGTCTGGTAGTGTACAAAGGTAAGTTAAGGGTGTTTGGGCTTTTTGTTTAGCTCACAGAAATTTGCAAGAACACTGCAGGGGAAAGTCATTAAGATTGATGCTCCAGTTTTCTGGTATTAATAGCTCTTGTAATGCACTATGCCAAGGTCCGTGACAGTTTTAATTCTGACACCATTTCATGCACCAAATTTAGGTGATTAAAATTTTCCCAACTTCTACATTGTGGTGCAACATTTGTGCCAAATTCAAAATAAAATATCAATAGTTCATATCGTACGAAAGTGGAGCTGATTAAGACCAACTTTTTTTGTGAAAAGTACCTTGCATGCATTTTAAAAGTGATACAGCATGCGCTAAATTCAACTACAAGTTCTAAACAAGTACAAAAGGTTTGAATGATCTTATGAACATTTGTTCAATTTTATATTCATTAATGGGGTCAAATCAATGTTTGTTTTTGACCATAGTGACCAGAATTTTCAAAGTTTCAGGATAAAAAAATTTAAGCAAATGAATTTCTAACAGCGAATGCTGTTTTCAGCTAGGAATGTCCATTCACTCCAAAATCAAATGTTAAAATCAAGCAGTTTTTGAACTAATTTACGACAACATTCATTATGTCAAATGTATTGATGAGAAATTTTGTATGACTGTGTGTATGAGCATTCATTCAACAATCTGCTAATCTATTGCCAGCTTAGGCCAAAAGAAAGAAAAACTACAATTAAGGAGGTGTAAGCTGTGATACAGTGGAGAAAATATGTATTTGATCCTCTGCAGATTTTGTAAGTTTGCCCACTTACAAAAGAATGAAGGGTCAATAATTGTAATCATAGGTGTATTTTAAATGATAGAAACAGAATATCAACCTAAAATCCAGAAAAAAACATGATACAAATGTTATAAATTTTGCAGAGTTGCAGTTCCGTGAGTAAAATAAGTATTTGATCTCCTGCCAACCAATGATAACTCTGGCTCCCACAGACTGGCTACAGCATGTGCTCATGTGGTACACAGATTAGTCCTGTCAATTTAAGAAGGTGCTCCAAACGACAACTCGTTATGTGTACAAAAGACACGTGTCCGCAGATTCTCTTTCTTTCACTCAAATCTCTCCATCATTAGCAAGACCAAAAAGCTGTCAAAGGAAATCAAGGACAAGATTGTAGACCTGTATAAGGCTGAAGCTTGGTGAGAAGGAGACAACTGTTGAAGTGATTATTTGCAAATGGAAGAAAAACAAAATAACCATCAATCACCCTAGGTCTGAAACTTCATGCAATATTTCACCTCATGGGGTAAGGATGATCAAGAGAAAGGTGAGGGTTCAGCTCAGAACTACACGGAAGGGGCTTGTGAATAACCTCAAGGCAGTTGGGACCACAGTCACCAAACAAATGATTGGTAACACAATACACCGCCATGGATTGAAATCCTGCGATTCCCCCTCCTCAAGAAGGCACATGTACAGACCCGTCTGAAGGTTGCCAAGGAACATTCTAAATGATTCAGAGAAGTATTGGGAGAAAGTGCTGTGGTTAAATAAGACCAGAATTAAGTTCTTTGGCATTAACTCGCCATGATTGGAGGAAGAAAAATGCTGACTATAACCCCAAGAACACCATCCCTACAGTCAAGCACAGAGGTGGAAACAATATGCTTTGGGGCTGTTTCTCTGCTAAAGGTACAGGCCGACCTTGCCGTATTGAGCAACCAATAGACAGGGTCATGTATTGTCAAATCTTGGATGAGCACCTTCTTACCTAAGCCATAACACTAAAGATGGGTCGTGGATGGGTCTTCCAGCATGACAATGACCCAAAACATATAGCCAAGGCAACAAAGGAGTGGCTCAAGAAGAAGCACATTACGGTCATGGAGTGGCCGAGCCAGTCTCCAGATCTTAATCCTATCGAAAATTTATGGAGGGAGCTGAAACTTTGAGTTGCTAAGCAACAGCCAAGAAACCTTAAGGATTTTGAAAATATATGTAAAGAGTGGCCCAAAATCCCTCCTGAGAAGTGTGCAAACCTGGTAACCAACTACAAGAAATGTCTTACTTCTGTGCTTGCCATCAAGGGTTTCTCCACCAAGTGCAAAGTCATATTTTGCTTGAGGATCAAATACTTATTTTACTTACTGAACTGCAACTCAATTTATAGCATTTACATTATGTGTTTTTTTTTTTGTTTTTTTTTGGTTGATATTCTGTCTCTACCGTTTAAAATACACCTATGACAAAAATTATAGACCCTTCATTTCTTTGAAAGTGGGCAAACTTACAAAATCTGCAGGGGATCAAATAATTATTTTCCCCACTGTATATTAACTGTTTGTTCTTGGGTTTAGCTATCTTTACAATTCAGTTACTGATAATTTTAAATTGCATCTGCAAATTTAAATATTTAATGAACTTCATAGCATTTTGTTTAGGTTATACAATGTGTAACTCCTAGATGTAAACAATAACATTTATTGGCAGAAAATGAAAAACCATTACTTGGGGAAAGAAAAACGACAGTCTGCAAGCACATCTCCTTTTGTTGGCCATTAATTATGCTATTTAGTTATATAATTCTGAAATGACATTTTGTGTTATGCAGGCTATCCGTGCAACGCTGACTTCAGCTGCCAGTTTACACATTCTCATACAGAGATCGATAAAATTCCGCAAGTGGCCAATCCGTTACCCTGTTATTATGGCTACAAATGGACAAAGTGGGGTAAGCAGATCAGCATGCAATTAAGATGTAATGGACTCGTCTTACTTGTTTAGCAAGATGTACAGCAGATGGTTCTGTATCATAATTTCATTAGATCTGACAAAGCTGGGGCAAACAACGATTACAAGAGGAGTAATTTCATCACCAGGCAGTAAGAATGTAATTGAACGTGAATTGTAGACAGTTTGATATTTTGCAGCTCTCGATATATAATTAACACATTAGCAACATTGTTCTTTCTTCATTCACTGTACCGAGTAAACTGAGTAATTTGGTACAACAAACCACGTAGCATTTTATATCTTAATCTGTGGTTTTGTCTTTAAAGCTATAGATAGAAGTAGACTCTTAGCTATTTTGCATGGTAAGGTTTTTACATGTGTCCATAAAATAAGAGCCTCCATCAAGAATTATATCAGATACAGCATCAGTTTATGGTCTTGTTGTACTTCTTTGTTTAAAAGCCCAATTTAATTTTCCATTTTAAACAAGCTAAATATTTTTCAGGTACATCCACAAAATATGGTAAAATCTTACACTTCATTTTCTTTAGAAAAGCCAGTGCTCTGCTAACATAGGTCTGGCACAGTAGAAGTTTCAGCAGAGAGCAAGGGTCCCAGGTGCAGGCCACGAAACAGACTTTTCTATTCAAGCTGTGGCTGCTTTGGAAAAAAAATCAACTGTAAGACATTAAACACCTTTAGGTTTGATGCACCTGAAATGTATTTAGTTGATTAAAGACTGAATGTTCACTATGGATCTAAATGTAAGTATCAGATCTCTCTGAACTGAAGATGTTTACTTCAACACTTCCTGTTCACTGCTTCTGTACTGATTACCATCAAAGACTTTAAACAGATATATTTTGGCAACAGATCACATTATCTGCTATGGTTAAAGTTCCAACCATACATGTGTGATGTAAAGTGGAAGTTGTGGTGAAATTAGTCAAAAAAAGGTGATGTAACTTTGAATCTTTACAGAAAAATACCATAAATAACCATATTTAAATTAGCAACATAGCAGTGTTTAAATTGTTTAAAGTGTTTCAATTGAAAAACAAAAAATTATGATGATCCTACGGAAAATTACACAGATATGCTCCTATAAAAAGTATAACAAAATGTGTATAAAGGGAACAGGTGTTTGTCAGCATTATTTATACATCAATTAATTAGATATACAGTATTCATTTAAACCAAGTAACCAGTTCATGCATATAGCTGGTTTTCAGATAAACTGTTTTCCCCCTTGACATGGATCAGGAATTTTACTGCTGTGAGCACTTTTAATATTTTATTTATTTTTATATTTTTGTGAAAAGTATATTTTAGATTTTAAAGTGTATGTAAACTTTAACAATTAAATACTCCTATTTGCTACCTATAACCTGATCTGTTACATACTGTATACCATGGAAAGTGTTTGGTTAGGAAATATTTAATCCACTGTGCATAAACTGGTTTAGGGTAGAAAAATGTACAGACCTGGCCCTGCCTATTGGATAAACCCTTGAAATAATACATTGTGTTAATGATCCTCAGCTTAACAGTTGCTGAATACAACCAGATTTGGTGCATTTCCAATTCCTGAACATTGCTTTGACTATTACTTATATTGAAAATTAACTGTTTGTTCTAAGCCACTAAATTAAAATGATGGAGCAAGAATTCACATCTGTATTTAGTGAAAATGTTTTCCTCTTTTGTATAAGTAAAACAGGCTTCAATATTGGACAAGTAAAGGTCAAATTCAATTAGAACCACAAGGATACCCACAACCTAATGTATCACTGGTTGATACTTGAACTGAAGATGTACCCCATCTCGCTATGCCTCTTCAACTGATTGAGAATCCGCAATGTGGAAGGGGCAAACAGTGGTGAAGGGGAGGCAGGCGCTGAAAGAGAAGTTTTTTTAAAAATACTATCTCCACCTTTTTGGACCATGGTACGTTACACCCATATTTAAAGTGTGACATGAAAATAGTGCAGTTAGAGTCTGACTCAAGCCTTTGATGCTGTCTGTCTGCTTTCAGGGCTGTGCATCCATCCCTATACTGATGTAAGTGCTCAGTTTCTCAGTTTTAACAGGCTGCTGACCACCAATGTACAAAAGTGCCTTCTGGGCACATAAACATGGCTCTTCTGCAGCTTGTATGAGCCTCTCTACCTTTATTAATGAGCCCTTAGCCCATACAAAAGGCCTAAATTAAATAACAAAATAACACTGCCCACAAACTTTAATGAGGTATACCCCAAAGTTCATAAATATCAAAATATGAGCAAGCTTTGCAAAAATTTTAACAAACCAGACCTTTCTCCATCTACTATATAAATTGATCAATAAATCTCCATCCAAACAAACCTATTCACACCAGAAACAGATAATACATACAATTTTAGTCTATAGCATTTTGTCATAATCGGCAATCCATGACTGGTTCTTTTTGAGAACGTGAGCTGGTCCACACTGACTGGGGACACACAGATTTGACTCTCTGTACAAAAAAAGAAAAACCTTCCAGCACTCTTAAGACTCTATCAGACAGTATTCTGGCTGCAAAGCCAGAATCTACAGTGCATACTGTGCAAGATTCAGGAAATGGTGTAGCCTGGATATTCAGTAGTCCCTGGGTCTTCAATTATCATAGTTTCTTTATCGGCCCTGGAACCAATATAGTCATTAATCATGGTTTAGGCACTGCTTGAAAGTGATACATTTTGGGATTCCTCTGGGATGGTAGCAGGCTGGGGCTATTTTACCCATGTATTAGGGATTTAATAGGGGGCTAATAGAGGTACCTATCTTTGATGACCCAAGTCTTAGTGCCCATGCACAGAGATTAATGCATGAAAGCCCTATTTCCCACAAACTATCTACAGCAGAGGTCCCAGGGCCCTTCGTGCCACAATATACAACACTCTCCCCAATAATCTCACCACATTCATGTACAGCACCCAGGGTTTGGGAGGGCTGAAATGTCGCCCTTAAGGTCTAACCCATTTCCTCCTGCTCATTCAATTCATCACCACAACCACCTCATTCCCCTTGTGCCTTCATAAAATACTAAATATAAATCATTTGAATTAAAATTTCTTTCCTAAATGTTTCATGAAAGAAGAAATCTCCCATTGTTTTACTTTCATCCCAACGTAGAAGGAGATAACACAAAGAAACTGTAAGGTCAAAGGATAGTAATGAGCAAAATCATCAGGGACCTCCCAGGCTTCTTTTAGTGCTGATTAATGTAATCAATCCAGAGTTCTGTATTACAGAGAAATTGAACCACCAAAGTCTACTCAATGAAAGAGTTACTCTTATTACAGAATGGGTATTAAGAGCCAAGCACTTGTGAAGATGCTTCAGAATAAATTAGTTCTTTTCAGGCGATGAAATACAAAGTAATTTGCCAGCTAAATACACTGCTGATGTAGAGGTACCTGCTGTGCTTTAGGTAAGAATAGGAAGAAGAATTTCTTTTATGTGTGGAATTCTTGAATAATTCTGTAAAATGATATTATTTAGGTTTTACTGTGAGAATCCTATTTACATATTTGCTCAAGAATGGAACTGTTTCCTCTAGATCTCAAAAGGAAGTACATTTCTGGATTTCTGATAAAACCATAGGGGCCCATTCTCATATATCTGGTCCATTGTGGTGCTTTATCGCTCGAGTAATGCACATGTCGTCAAGCTTTAATGTACATTGCCCTGAGCTAGCCAATTCATTTGAAAAGGCTGCCCATTCACCACAACAGACTGAAAATCAGACATAGACCAATTTTCTACCACAGCACACCACAATGCATTGTACTGCATTACTGTTCATTACAATAGAAATTACGCGCATTCCCTTGGTGCACTGATGTACCATTGTAAATGAATGGTACTGCAACGCGCAATTGCTATACATTGGTGTGAATTGGTATAAATTCAAGTTGCAAAGTTAATTTAGTCAATATGCTTTCTACCCCTTGGCTGCTATGCAGTTTATGCATTCAATTTTACAAATGTATAGTAACATAATTTATATGAGACACTAATTGAATTGTCTTGTGTACAATTAGTAGTTGGTTTGTACTGACTTTTTCATACAATCTAAAAGTATACTGGTAGTTTCATTGGCATTGGTTTTCTTGTGTATGACTGTTACAGGAATATTATTTGTAAGCTCACTTTACAGGAGGGACTAAATAAAATGTAAAGCACTGCCTAATGTTTCAGTCAATATGCTATGAATCAACAAAATACATACTAGAGACTTATATGTGGTGCAATAATGGGGTACATAAACAGGCATTCTTCCTTTTTTTGCTTTTGGATTAACTCTTGTGAACATTCCTGTTTACAAGTAAAGTACTTATTCTAGCAATAACATATACATGCACAACATTAAACCTAAATTACAGGTTTTTTTTTTTTTTTTTTTTTTTTTTTAATAAAGCTTGCATTAATGTAAGCATCCATTGCTGATCCCTGTGGAATCTGAGAATTCCTGTAGTGGTCTTTGCTACTAAAATGATCCTTGCTGTCTCCTGGGACCCATGCCAAGAAGCTGTCCTGCTGCATAGTAAACACAGGGGGGTCAAAGCTGTATTTGGGAGTAAACACTGTAACCATTTCCAGTCCAGGCCAATTCTAACATTTCTCTCATACATGGAAAAATTTGCATTTTTTTTTACTAGAAAACTACTTAGAACCCCCCAAACATTATATATATACTAGACATTAAGCCCTATAAATTAATGGGCGCTAGAAAATATGTAGCGTCCCTGTTGCCCTAGCAACATCGGGGACACACGCAGAGCTGACCGAGCGGCTCTCGCATGCGTGCCTGCGTACACCTGCCGCTTCAACATTTTCACCCGGCCGCCCGAAGTCTCTGCGCTCCAAGTCCCAACGGCTGTCCGTGGGGCACATGCGCAGTAGCGCAATCCCACGGACAAAGGGACTGGACGCAGAGACACTTGTACTTTATATAGTAAGATTACAATGGGGGGAGGGGGGGTGACCTGTCTGTGTAATGGGGGGGTCTCCATGGTGACGGTGAGGTGAAGTTGTGTTGAGCCGCTCACCTGTGTGATGATATGACAGGAGGAAGGGGGAGGGGATGTCGCTCACCTGTACAGTAGCGGTGTACAGTCCTATAATCGGGCAGAGGCAGGCCCTCTCCGGGTGGTGATATCTGCCCTCTTCGCCCGAGCTCCTCTGCGCTCCCCTGCCGCTCACATCCCAGCCGCCTGACTCGTCTTTGTCTGTCTCCCGGCCGCCATGTTGACACTCAGCACCGCGCACCTTCCACCCCCCCACCTCAACACTCTCTCTCTCTCACACACACACACACACACAGACTGGCCGAGCAGCCCCATGGGGGGAACTCTGGGAGTTGTAGTTCACGACACCGCCGGCTTCTCCCCGGGGAGCGAGGCGCCAGGACTACATCTCCCAGAGAGCAGCGCAGGCAGACTGGGGGAGCATTATGGGGGGAGGCGGGGCTCAGCTCATGTCCTAACAGACTGAAGAAGGGCGCGGCAAAGGCGCCCGCTGCTTCAACATTTTCGCCCGGCCGTCCGAAGTCTCGGTGCTCCAAGTCCCAATGGCTGTCCGTGGGGCACATGCACAGTAGCGCAATCCCATGGACACAGGGACACTTGTACTTTATATAGTAATATATATATATACACATATACATACAGTTGTGCTCATGATATAACAATAACAATTAAGAACTGGGGTATGTCAACTTTTAATCAGGGTAATTTGGGTAGTTTCTGTTGTCATTATGATTTAAAAAGAGTAAACACAGTTGATTGATAATAAATGGCTTCGGCCAAACACTAACCATGAGTGAAAAAAAAGTTTTTGTGTTATCATTCATATTCTCAGAAAAATGGCCAAGAAATCATAAATTCTGCCAGGGTATGTAAACTTATAAGCACAACTGCACAACTGTTTATATATATTTAAGCAGAGACCTTGGAGAATAAAATGGCAGTTGTTGCAATTTTTTATGTTGCCCAATAATTGTGCAGTGGTTTATTAAATACTGTTTTTCAGGAAAAAATACACCTTAGGGAGTTTTTAGGGAACACAAACACAATATAATATCCCCTCTTTTGGTAAAGCATAAAATATGATGTTTTGCTGAATAAAAACATACCTTACATGCCATTCGTTAAAATTGTGCACCGATGGAATGGCGTCCAACTACGGTACCGAAAAAATCTCCATAGGCAACACTTTAAAATCCTCTACAGGTTGCCAGTTTAGAGTTACACAGGTGGTCTGGTAATATAATTATTGCTCTTGCTCTGACGTTGGTGGCGATACTTCACATGTGTGGTGCGATTGCCCTTACCTATGCGTGCAGGATCTGCATGCGGGCACTTTAAATGTTTTATTATTATTATTATTTCTTTTTCTTACACACATCCTTACTGGGGTCCCCGGAAAAAGCTGCTAGGATTACTTTTACAGTGTGCAGAATCACCAGCTGAAAAAAAGGATATCGGGATTATGACTGTAGCTGCAGTCATGATCTGGTATAACCACTTCAACATGCTGCCATTTATAAATGGAAGTGCCTAAAGAAATGAACACATAAAGCAATGAGTTGGGTAATCTCCCATAAATGATTGTTTTTATATTCAGGTCATTAAATGATGTTCTGTTTTAAATGCTAATATACACAATGGCATATCACCTTAGACCCAGTCTGTGCAGACACTAGAACCAATTGCTGACTTGGCAGAACAGGAGAGGGAACATACTAAGAGACACAAGATAAACAGACTACCGTGGGAGCAAATATGGTAAATATGCCATAAGTTTACCTAGTGCCCATCACCACAAGGTTCACAAGTAAGTACTGACAGGTTTTACTGACACCAAGAGTTAAAATGGTAACAGGGGAGGGGACGCCAGCAGATTTACAGCTTCAGCTCTGTTTCTATTTGCTGTTTGAAGGGGGTGTGTCCCTTCCCTCCAATCAGCTTTCAGCTCTCCTCACTGAGCTCTGCAGAGTGTAACCTCAGCTCCCTGCTCCCTGCCCCCTGCTTTCTGAAAGCTCAGACAAACAGTGTAAGTTCTGGACGGAATGGCTGTAGAGAAGGGAGGGATTCAGATAAAGAGTTACAACTTATGTAGAAGGATTTGTTACGTCTGTGTATCACATAGTTACATAGTTAGTGAGGTTGAAAAAAGACATCAGTCCATCCAGTTCAACCTATGATGTGTGTGTGTTTGCTTTTAACCGTACATTGTATACCCCTGTATGTTGTGGTCTCTAAGGTGCCCATCTAATAGTTTTTTGAAACTATCAATGCTCCCTGCTGATACGACTGCTTGTGGAAGAGAATTCCACATCCTTACCTCTCTTACAGTGAAGAACCCCTTACGCATTTTAAGGTTAAACCGCCTTTCCTCTACTTTTAGTGAGTGGCCTCGTGTCTTATTGTATTCCCTTACTCTGAATAGTTTGTTCCTTATGCTAGGGTCGCCAGTACAGTATTTGTACATTGATATCATATCCCCCCTCAATCGTCTCTTCTCCAGAGAGAATAGGTTCAGTGCTTGTAGTCTTTCCTCATAGCTGATGTCCTCCATTGCCCTAATTATTTTTGTTGCCCTTCTCTGGACCCTTTCCAATTCCAGCACATCCTTCCTGAGGACCGGTGCCCAGAACTGGACAGCATACTCCAGATGTGGCCGGACCAGAGTCTTGTAGAGCGGGAGAATAATCTCTTTATTTCTGGAGTGAATCCCCTTTTTTATACATCCCAGCATTCTGTTGGCTTTGCTTGCAGCAGCTTGGCATTGCATGCCACTGCCAAGCCTGTTGTCTACCCGTACCCCCAAGTCTTTCTCCATCCTAGACTCACCCAGAGGTTCCCCCCCTAGTGAGTAGCTTGCTTTCTGGTTTCTGGCCCCCAAGTGCATTACTTTACATTTTTCAACATTAAACCTCATCTGCCATGTAGTTGCCCACCCCGTTATTTTGTTCAGGTCTGCTTGTAAGGTTTCCACATCCCGCATAGAAGATATTGGCATGCTTAGTTTAGTATCATCCGCAAATACTGAGATTGTACTAGATATCCCCTCCTCTAGATCATTTATGAATAAATTAAACAGGATTGGTCCCAGGACAGAATCCTGGGGGACCCCACTTTCCACACCCGCCCAATCCGAGTACTCCCCATTAATCATCACCCTCTGGACTCTCCCCTGGAGCCAGTTCTCTATCCAGGTACTCACCTTATGGTCCATACCTACCTTCCTTAGTTTGTACAGTAAGCGTTTGTGGGGAACGGTGTCAAAGGCCTTTGCAAAGTCCAGATACACCACATCCACAGGCTTTCCTTTATCTAGGTGGCAGCTCACTTCATCGTAGAAGGTAAGTAGATTGGTTTGGCAAGAACGATTTTTCATAAATCCATGCTGATTACTATTAATAATACTGTTTTCATTACTAAAGTCTTGTATGTGGTCCCTTAACATCCCCTCCAAAATCTTGCAGACTACAGATGTTAGGCTGACCGGCCTATAGTTACCCAGGATACACCTCGGCCCCTTTTTAAATATTGGTACCACGTTGGCTTTTTTCCAATCGGCTGGCACCATACCCGTCTGTAAACTATCCTTAAAGATCAAGAATAATGGTCTGGCAATCACCTGGCTGAGCTCTTTAAGAACCCTCGGGTGCAAGCCATCCGGTCCCGGTGATTTATTTATGTTAAGTTTCTCTAGTTCAGTTCTAAGTCTATCTTCTGTTAGCCATGGCGGCACTTCCTGAGGTGTGTTGTTTAGTTTGGCCTTACAAGCTGGGTTCGTGTAGCCCCCCAATTCTTTTGTGAAGACTGAAGAGAAGAAATTATTTAACACTTCCGCCTTTTCTCTGTCCTCAGTGGCCATATTTCCTTTGTCATCTTTTATGGGGCCAATGTGTTCTAGCCTCGCTTTCTTACAGTTTTTATATACTTAAAGAATTTCTTGGGGTTCTTTTTACTCTCCTCCGCTATATGTCTCTCGTGTTCTATTTTAGCCGCCCTGATTTCATCTTTACATTTCTTATTACACTCTTTGTAATGCTTAAATGCTGCCAATGACCCCTCAGTCTTGTATTTTTTGAAGGCCTTTTCTTTAGCACTAATATGCATTTTTATGTTGGAGTTTAGCCACCCAGGGTTTAATTTAGCTCTTTTAAATGTATTTCCCTTTGGAATGCACTGGTCAATCCCCTTGTTAAGTATGCTCTTGAAGCACTCCCATTTTTCCTCCGTGTTCTTTGTTCCCAGGGTTCTATCCCAATTGATATTTTCTAGCAGCGAGCGCAGTTTTGGGAAATTGGCTCTTTTGAAATTCAGCGTCCTTATATTACCCCCCTGCTTCCTATAACTGTAATTAAGACTGAAACTTATTGACCTATGGTCACTGTTTCCTAAGTTGCCCCGTATTTCTATATCCATGAGCAGGTCTGTATTGTTGGTAATCAGTAGGTCAAGTACCGCATTGTTTCTTGTCGGTGCATTCACCATCTGACCCATGAAATTGTCCTGAAAAATATTTAGGAACTGCCTAGCCTTGGCTGAGTGTGCGGTTCCTTCTGCCCAGTCTATATCTGGATAATTAAAGTCCCCCATTATAATGACATTTCCCATCCTTGCTGCCAATCCTATCTGTAAAATGAGGTCCACCTCCCCCTTCTCCATCAGGTTGGGGGGCCTATAGCATACGCCCAATATTACCTTCCCCACAGTGCCTTCCCTTTGAAGCTCTACCCATAGGGATTGTGCCTCGTCCTTAGCTCCATTATTAATATCATCCCTCATATTTACCTGTACACTGTTCTTAATATATAGACATACCCCTCCCCCTTTTTTACCTTCTCTATCTCTGCGATAAAGGGAATACCCCTGAATGGTCGCCATCCAGTCATGAGAGCTGTCGAACCAAGTCTCAGTTATCCCCACAAAATCTAAGTCCTCCTCAAACATCAGCAGCTCCAGCTCTCCCATCTTGTTGGCCAGGCTTCTGGCATTGGTATACAAACCTGAGGCTTATCACTTCATTTGGTATATGTAAGGGTTTACAACCACTATAAGCTACTTAGCATTCTGATATTTAGGCTAATAAAAGCTGATATTGTATAATAATTGGTCTGCGCTATCAAGGCTGTTATAATTTATTGGTATATATACTTTGAAGGCAGAAGTTCCACATTTTTCTTTGGAGTTTTTATATTTGTATATTTGTTGTGTGTTTTTGTATTTTTTCTTTTTTTACAGTTACAGTTGTTAGATATAACCTTTTGGGGATAAACAAAGTACAGGCAGACAGTCTGTTGTTTCACTGAACGCTGCTTTCTTTCGGAGCAGGAACTATTCTTTATTACTCTTTTGAGGCATAGACAAAACATGAACTCACAAATGTAACACTGCCATCTAGTGGTCATACAATGTAATAGGCACACAGCAATGACATACAGTGGTTGTTGCTGATTAAATACAAACCTTGTATGCTAACACCCCCACTCAACAACTACTATCTATGTCAATCCCATTTCTGATCTAAGATCCACAAATCTGGTTCTAGCTAGTGGCTTTGTCAAAGCATCAGCAATCATTTTTTCCGACTCACAATACACAAGTACAATCACTTTCTGATCAACTAAGTCATGAATGTAATGATGTCTGACATCGATGTGCTTGGTTCTTCCATTAATTTTCTCACTTGTTGCAAGCTTAATGCAAGCCTGATTATCCTCAAATAAGACGGTAGGTTCTGATGTTGCTTCTCCAAGATCCTTGAGTAATTGCTGTAACCACACAACTTCTTGACTGGCATAAGCTGCAGATATGTATTCAGCTTCTGTAGAGGACAATGCCACTGACATCTGTTTCTTGCTGGACCATGATATAGGACTGTCTCCCAATTTTAATAAGTAACCACTTGTGGATTTGCGTGTGCTGTGATCACCTGCCCAATCAGAGTCCACATATTCCACGAGGTTTAAACCACTACTTGCTGATAGTTTCAAATTTAAGTCTTTTGTCTGTTTCAGATATCTCATAACTCTTTTGATCGCATTCCAGTCTCTTTGACGTGGTTTATCAACTCGCCTGCAAAGAAGAGACATGCTGGCTGCAATGTCTGGACGTGTAGTGGTTGCAATGTAGAGAAGTGCCCCCACTGCTTGTCTGTATTGTTCATTGGATGTGAGAAGATCATCTTCTCCTTCTAACTTTGGATAGACTGTATCCATAGGTGTGCTTGCTCCTTTCGTCTCTGTCATGTTGAATTGCTGAAGAATAGATTCAATTTTTGCACTCTGATTCAACAGGAAACTTCCATCTTTCTCATACTGGATGTCAATTCCAAGATAATATGTCACTTCACCTAGGTCTTTAGTTTCAAAGTGCTTGTTGAGTACTCCTGTTAACTTTGCAATTTCATTGTCGTTTTTGTGAGCAATGATCAGGTCATCTACATAAATTAGCAGATACATCCACTCAGTGTCTACTTGTTTAGCATATAGGCACAGATCAGCTTTGCTTCTTGTAAATCCTTCATTTAGTAGAACTTGATTAATCTTCAGGTTCCATGCTCGAGCTGATTGTTTAAGGCCTTAAAGAGATTTATTCAACTTGCAGACAAGATGCTCTTGTCCCTTTTTCAAATATCCTTCTGGCTGTGACATGTAAATTTCTTCTTCAATATCACCATTAAGAAAAGCTGTCTTAATATCGTGATGTTTCACAATCATTGTACGCATGGCAGCCACTGTCATTAGTGTTCTGAAAGTACTTTGTTTAGCAACTGGAGCAAAAGTAGCATCATAGTCCTCACCGAACTTCTGTGAGTAACCTTTAGCAACCAGCCTTGCCTTGTACCGACAGACTTTCCCTTCAGAGTTACATTTGGTTTTAAAAACCCATTTACATCCTATGGCATGTTTACCTTGAGGTAGCTCTGAAAGTGTCCATGTCTGGAGATCTTTGAGTGATGTCATTTCTTCATCAGCGGCTTTATACCATACTTGTTTCTCATGCATTGGCAGTTTCTGCATCTCTTTCCATGAACCTGGTTCAGTTTGAACAGCTCTGCGAGCTATGTAAGATAAACGTTCAGCTGGAACACCTTTATTGATTCTGGTTGATTCTCTGACTGAAGGTATTTCTGGTTCAGTTTCAGGTTTTGATTCTTCTGCAGTTATTTCTATTTCTGTATCACTTTCCTTATTTTCTTGAGTGACTGATGTTGATTCTTTCGTTTGAAAAGTTTGAGTCTGTTGTTCAAACTTTGAGCACACAGAACTTTCATCAATAATCACACTTCTGCTGACTGTTACTTTGTTCGTGTCTTGATGTAAAATCCTGTATCCTTTTTGAGATTCACTGTACCCCACAAGCACACCTTCTTTTGCACATGCATCCCATTTTGTACGTTTTTCTTTTGGAATGTGTACATAGGCTTTACTTCCAAAAATTCTGATGTGTCTTAAATCTGGTTTCCTTTTGTTCCACAGTTCATATGGAGTTTTTGTTGTTGCTTTTCCTGGCAAACGATTTTGAAGATAACATGCAGTTGTGATAGCTTCTCCCCAGTATGTAGTTGGCATATCAGCATCAAATAGCATGCTCCTCCCACTTTCACACAGTGTGCGGTTCATTCTCTCTGCAACTCCATTTTGCTCTGGGTTATATGGAACTGTTGTCTGGAACATAATTCCATGCTTCCTGAGAATGGCTTGTGTTTTACCACTTGTATATTCTGAGCCATTATCTGTTCGTAGTACTCTGGGCATTCCGCCAAAAATATTATTTACTTGAGCGAGATACTCTTCTAATTTCTCTGGCACTTCATCTTTATTGTGAAGTAGAAATACTGTGGTATACCTGGAGTAATCATCAATGAAGGTCAGGAAGTATTTTTTCTTTCCTGGAGTCATGGTTTTCATTGGACCACAAAGATCTGAATGTATTAAGTCCAGAGGTTTTTGGGATTTGCTGTTGGTCTGCTTGGGAAAAGGTGTCCTTGCCATTTTTCCTTTAATACAGCTGGTACAAATCATTATGTGATCACATGGATTAATCTTAATACCACTTGCATAGTTATTCTCAACTATTTTCTTTATTGTATCAGAATTTCTGTGCCCCAATCGTCTTCGCCAAGTGTGGATGCAGTTTGAATGTTTATCCTCTTTGGCTATTTTAACCATTTCACTGCAGTTCAGCTGATACAGTTCATCTATGATTTTAGCCTTTGCAAGCAAGCAATCCCCTTTTGTTATGATACAACTGTCACCCTGAAATGTGACTACATTGCCTTGGTTAGTGAGTTTCTTTACTGACAAAAGGTTGCTTTCAAGATCTGGCACATACAGAACATTCCTCATATGGATCTTTTTAGTGATATCTGGAGAGATAGGACAGTATAGAAAGCCATCTCCTATTCCCACTGATTTCATAAATTGTCCATTAGCTGTAGTTATCCCTTCTGTTTTGCTTTCATCAAGCTGAGTGAAGAAACTTCGGTCATTTGTCATGTGACTTGTAGCACCTGAGTCCACACACCATGCTTGCACAGAGGTGACACCATTTTTGGATCCGAATGCATACTCCTTTGTTTCTATGACATTCTTAGCTTGTTGCAATGCACTTTGTTTTTGCATTCTAGCTTTCCAGATTCTACAATCTGCTTTTAGGTGTCCTGGTTTCTTGCACATAAAGCATTCCCGCTTTTCTAGCTGCACGTTACTGTGTTTATTTTTGAATTTTGTCTTTAAAGCTGTCTCTGAACACACACACTCACATTACTCATGCTTTCAGTTTTGCGCTTGTATTCATCCACAAGCTTGCCTTTAACATATTCCAGTGTCAGATCATCATCTGGACGTGCATCTAGTGCTGTGACAAGTGTCTCATAACTTTCAGGAAGTCCACTTAATAACAGCGCTGCAACATGGAAATCTTTTATCTCTTCTCCAATCCCTCTCAGTCTCTCCACCATCTCTAAGGTCTGTCTTATATAGTCCTGCATGTCCTGGTCTTTCTGTAGCTTAGTCTGATAGAGCTTTCTGATTAAATACAGTTTATTGCTGAGATTAACTCTTTCATGTGCTTTCTGTATCTCCTCCCACATGTCTTTAGCAGTCTGACAGTTACATATATGTATGATTTGATCATCATCTATGCACAGGGAGATTGTGCTCTGTGCTTTCTGATCTCTGTCTAACCACTCCTCTGTGGGCTGTCCAGGTCTTGGTTCATTTATACATTTCCACGTACCTTCTCTTATAAGCAGCATTTTCATCTTGAATTTCCAAGATTGGTAGTTCTGATTTGTCAGATTTGCAATGGAGAACTTCGCTGAGGGGATGGCAGCAGCCATTTCTGCTGTTCGTCTTTCTGTTGCTGTCTCCTGCACTTACTTGCTTTAGCTTACTGTATCTGGCTATATCCGGGGGTAATCTGTATTATATCCTGGGCTTCTGTAACATGTCCTGGCCCCATAACCTGTTAGATATAACCTTTTGGGGCTAAACAAAGTACAGGCAGACAGTCTGTTGTTTCACTGAACGCTGCTTTCTTTCGGAGCAGGAACTATTCTTTATTACTCTTTTGAGGCATAGACAAAACATGAACTCACAAATGTAACACTGCCATCTAGTGGTCATACAATGTAATAGGCACACAGCAATGACATACAGTGGTTGTTGCTGATTAAATACAAACCTTGTATGCTAACAACAGTTACCTCCTAAATGGAAACATACTTATAGGCTGTTGTCTCTTTAGAAAATTAACCTTTTTGTATACAATAATTATCTATGTGATTATATATGGGGGTAGGGGGCATTAGGTTGTGAACACAACAAAAGGAGGTTTCATGATTAATGTAAAACTTAAATTGGTGGTACACATGTAAACATTAACTGAACAAAGAACATACTTACGTGGGAGTTACCCCGATGCTTTAGAAAAATCTCAGTGGGGAGACAGATGGCAAATAAAACTTGAAAGAATTAAACATTTCCCTACTCTAAAGATAAAACAAAGTTTTGCTTTAAATTAGGCATTAAAGTGTAGCATTTAATATACTGTGAAAAAAACATCCGTCTCTAGGGCTTTCAGCTTCCATGAAGAAATTTTAAACACAATTTTTTTTTGTTTTCAAAAGATTTTTATTAGAAAGTCATGAAAACAGTACAGATCATTTACAACATATTGTCAGAAAAATTAAAAGGAGTATTTTAGTGATATACAATGGTTGCATCACATAATAAAGATATCACAAAACCGGAACTTCAAATCAGAGATAATCAAGAAAAATAGACATAATGACAATGGCATCGAAAGAGATCAAACATTGGAGTCCCATGCAGACCATTTGGTCTGAAAAACTGTTGTCGAGTTATGTACAGAATGAAAATCCTTTTCTGACAGCCTAATACTCTCCATTCGGTATAAGACTTGAGACCATATCAGAGTGTCTGATCTCCAATTAAGCGCTATCATCCAATGGATGGAGCACATTAGAGTGTGGATTAGTCTTCCTGTATGGGTAGCAATCTCAGGGATTTTCATGAAAAGTAAACAAACTTTGGGTGAGAGGGAAATGTTGGATCCAACTATTTTTGAAATGAGCTTTTGAGCTTGATCCCAGATGGGACGGAGAACACAACAGTCCCAGAAGAGATGAAGCAGAGTCCCTTCCTCAGCACAACCCCTAAAGCAAGAAGAAGGAACCGATTCGTAGAAGAAGTGCATCAAAGAGGGGGTTAAATACCATCTAGTAAAAAGTTTAAGGGGGGATTCCCTGCAGGTGCTAGAGCGGGAACACTTGCGTAGATTACTACACATGTTATTCCATTCCAGAGGTGAAAAAACACAACTCAGATCTCTCTCCCATTTAATCATATACCCCTGTTTCTCAGGGAGAGAGACACCAACCAAATGTGAGTACAACGAGGATATAATACCCCTTCCTCTAGGAGAGGAGGAGCAAATATTCTCAAATACCGTAAATGGCGGGTTCAGTGTTAAGGAGCCTTTTGAGCGAAAAAATTCAGTTATAGTTAAATAATGGTCCAGTTAGGAGCTGGGGATATTGTGCAATTGAGTGAGTTGGTCAAAGGTGCAAAGGGTATTACAAACTGAGATGGCTTTAAGAGAAACAAGATTTCTAGATATCCAAGGTTCCAGTTCTGATTCGTGTAGTGGAAAAGAGGGAGAGCCCAAAAAATTCATAAAGGAGGTCAGAGGTGAGGTTCGGGAAACCATGTCTAAGGGGGTTTTTAGCTTAAACCATAGTTGGAGTAAGTGGTTAATGATCTTGTTGGAAAAAGTTTTGTATCGAGGTGGTCTCGGGGTGTCCCAAAGTATGGCCTCCAGCATGCATGGGGCAGCAGAAACCCGTTCAAAGACCAACCATGGCACACTATCATCCCTGGAACACCACTGTGCCAGCTGTTGGAATCTGGTGGAGAGGTAATAAAGCCAAAGGTCGGGGAGACCCAGACCACCTTGAGATTGTGGGGCATGTAAAACGTGTTTATTATATCTAGATTTCTTTCCACACCAAACAAACTTAGAAATCTCTCTCTGAAATGACAAAATATGAGTCTTTGGAACAGGAAGGGCACGGAAAAGAAATAACAGCTTAGGGAGCACAATCATCTTTATCGCTAAAACTCTACCCAGAAGAGAGATATGATATGAAGACCAGGTTTTTAATATTAGTGTCAGTTTTTTGAACATATTAGGGAAATTCAGCAGGAACAAAGAATCATAGTGTGGGGTAATATGCACTCCTAGGTATTTGAATGATCTCGGGCACCAAGCAAATGAAAATCATTCTCTGATGGAAATCTGCATCCAGTTTGGGAAGTTGATTGGCATGAGAGAACATTTGGAGAGATTAACTCCCAAACCTGAAAGTGAGCTAAATTGTTGTAGTTCCACTAGTAGTTGGGGAAGAGATATATGAGGGTGTGACAAGAAAAGAAGGACATCGTCAGCATAAAGGCTAAGTTTGAACTCCCTTCCCTCCTTGTAGTAGCCGCTAATCTTGACATTGTTTCTAATAGAGATTGCTAAGGGCTCTATTGCCAGGGCAAACAAAAGAGGGGAAAGGGGGCACCCCTGTCTGGTGCCCCTTTTCAACTGAAAAAATTCGGAGTTGCATCCAGGAAGGCGTATCCTTGTCTGTGGGGATTCATACAGGGCCCTAAAGCCATGAACGAATCCATCTCCCAAGCCATATCTCGGGAGCAGATGATCTAAAAAGACCCAGCTGACGCTATCAAACGCCTTGTTGATGTCTAGACTAACCAGGCAGGTGGGAGATTTGCTAATATTGGCATCATGAATTATATTAGAGACTAGCCTAATATTGTCTGTAAGTTGCCTACCCGGGATGAAGCCTGTTTGATCTGGGTTAATCAATTGGCAGATATACTTAGCCAATCTGTTAGCAAGTAGGTGACCAAACAATTTCAAGTCATTGTTCATGACCGAGATGGGCCTAAAGTTTTGTGGGAGAGAATGGTCTTTATCGGGTTTGGGGATGAGTGACATATTAGCGTAGAGCATTTCTTCTGGGAAATTCCCACCTTGTAAAATATAGTTAAATAATTTGGTTAATTTAGGAGATAAGATTGCGGCAAAACTTTTATAATATGAGGTGGAGAAACCATCTGGGCCCGGAGCTGTGGATGATTTCATGGATTTAATCAAGTGGAGGATCTCATCCACTGAACAGGGAGCTTCCAACTCCTCCCTCTGAGAGGCAGAGAGGGAGGGAATCTGTAATTTCCCCACCCATGAATCAAACTCAGCTAGAGATACATCTGATGACACTGATAGCAGATTTTTATAAAAATTCGTGAAAATCTTCAAAACTTCGTCAGGATGAGAGACGATCTTACCATCCTGCCTTCTAAGCTTATAGATATGGGAGGGTTTGGAATCTTGCGTGAGCTTTTTAGCGAACATTGTAGACATGGTGTTGCTGTTAAGCATAAATTTTGCTTTGGACCACCTGAGGGCCTTTTCCGTATCACCAGATAAAATCTCGTCCAGGGCCCGTCTCTTAGTGGAGATCAAATCCATCAGGTTTGAAGAGGGGGCCTGATTGTGTAAATTGTATAACCTATTTAGCTCCCTGGTAAGGGATTTTATGTCAGATAGTCTAGTTTTGTTTTTGGCTGAGGCAAGGGCAATAATCCTACCCCTAATTACCGCTTTATGTGCTATCCAAACTGTTGATGTGGGGGTATCCTCATTTTCGTTTATACTAAAATATTCCTCCAAGGAGGATGCAATCTGAGAAGTAAAAGTGGGGTCATTCAGTAAAGAATCATTCAGTCTCCAATTAAATGTAGAGCTCTTTAAACCAACCCCACAGGTCTCGAATGAGACAATTTTATGGTCCGACCAAGGGCAGATGTGTATCCTGGCATCTGAGGAGTTAGCCAGTAAAACTGGTGTGCAAAAAATATAGTCTAGTCTGGCCGCACTTTCATGGGGGGGGAGTAAAAAGTAAACTCTTTAATACCTACGTTATGTGCTCTCCATGCATCAATTAATTGGAAGTCACAAAGAACCTTGGTTAGTGTCTTGGGGAAGGCCTTGGAAGAGGGTGTCACTCTACTCCTATCAAGAGAAGGGTGAGCAGACAGGTTAAAGTCCCCTCCAACCACCATATGGGGTGATGTATATTTACCTAGAATCTCAAAGAAGTGTTTAAAAAATGTGGCCTGAGCTTCATTGGGGGCGTAAAGTGAGGCAACTGTCAATGATTTACCCGCTATATTACCCTTGAGGATCAAGAATCGACTGTCCGGATCGGTATATACCGAGGATACATCAAAAATAATGTTATTACGGATGAAAATAGCTACTCCTCTTGACTTGGTTTGAAAAGTGGAATAGTGAAATTGCCTGAATGACTTGTCAAAATATTTAGGATGTTTGTCCGTGGCAAAGTGCGTTTCCTGCAAGAGAATTATGTCAGCACCTATTCTTTTATAATGTCTAAATGCTTTATGTCTTTTATTTGGGGAATTAAAGCCCTGAACATTGTGTGAAATTATTTTAAGACCCATCATCAAAGAGGAGGAGAAAGCTATATAACCTGATATTCAATAAGAAAGATAGTGGAGATTGGGCCCAATCACTGAAACACAACGTCAAGTCAGGTTGAAGCCAATCAACAAGCGATATCTTAAATACAACATTTTGAGGATAGCATAGTAAAAACATTCCCAAGACCAGAAATGGTGCAACCTTCAAGTAATAAAACGCAAATTGGTCGGCTGACTGGGAAGTCAGTAACCAGATTGTAATGATCTGAATGGATGACTTTCTATTTTTCAAAAAATAACATTTTAGTGGTATCAGAAAAAGGCAAATACCAACATGAGTCCTAGGGACTCTAAGATGTGAAGAACATCTCAGGGAGACGGGCAACACGTGTAAACCCATCAAAAAAACAACAAAACAATGGACAATTAAGTCCAACCGCCATCCGTAGGGTCCAGTGCCCCGAGGCCAGAGGAACCAGTGGTGGGACACCGAATCCCTCCCGCCGAGGGCGCGAGCTCCCACGAAAAGGCACATGGGGGACAAACCAGCGAGGGGGGGGGAGAGAAAGGCACTTGTTAATTGTAAACATAGAAATCTAAAGATTTCAACCATCAGTATAATATAACAAAGCTTTAACATGATGAGGAGCATCATAGGCACAATGGAACCCATCATCAGATGATTGGTCTTATGTCAGCAGAATGCACCTATAATGGACCTCAGAGGCACCACAAGAGTTTCCATTAAATCATATACATGTATGAAAATGAGAAAAGGAAAAAAAAAAGTAAAAAGCCTCATATTTGGTGATTTAGATGATCAAAAGGGCCTGGGGTGGACCACACAGGTGAGGGTCTTGGAGTGGTTTGCGGTCGGGCTTCAGGTGCAGCGTTCATCAGGCCCAATTTGATAAGCAGTTCTTTTCCTTGTGTTAGGTTGTAAACCACATACACAGTGCCATTGTGGGGTACTGAAAGCTTAAAGGGGAATCCCCATCTGTAACGAATCATGGCCGTCTGCAATATGGTGGTAACCTCTTTCATATCCCGCCGTTTCTCAAGGGTGGCCTGTGATATATCAGGAAAGATTTGAATCCTAGTGCCCTCCATCATAATATTTGGGGTGTTCCTGGATATGCGAAGAATGTCCTCTTTGACCAAGAAGTCCTTAAGGCATAATACCACATCCCTTGGGGGCTTGTCAGGGGGGGTTTAGGGCGTAGGGCTCTGTGGATTCTGTCACAAACGAAGGCATCTGCCGGTTTATCTGGGAGCAGTTCACTGAAAAGTTTTGATACTGCAGGGATTAGCTCAATTACTGTCTCCGGAATACCTCTAAGGCGCAGGTTATTCCTACGATTTCTATTGTCCAAGTCTTCAACTTGAGATTGCAATAAATCGTAATTGTCAGACAGGAGCTCAAAATCCTTCCTGAGATCATTGTGTGCAATGGCCAGTTCGTCATGCTTAGCCTCAAGTAAATCAGTACAGCCCCTAAGGCAGCAATTTCTTCTGACAGTGTATTAGTGGATTTATCGATCTCTGTCTGGAATTTGTCTGCCAGTTTGTTGTACATCGCCGTGAGGCTAGCATCCAGGTCAGCTTTAGATATGCTGTTAGGGTATTCACGATCTGCTGCAGGAGATGTAGCTGATGGAAGCGGTGTAGCGGTGTCTGCATGCTGCTGAGAGCAGGCCTGGGCGCCATCTTTGGTCACCTTAGTGGTTTCCTTAGTGCGGAGGAGATATGTTGTCAGGGAGCGTCTTTGAGGGCGACCCCGATTGTTTTTTTTAGCTAAAGGCATGCACGGGATGTTCCCAGGGGGGTGCTGGTACTTTGTGCTGTAAAATGTTTCGATCTGGCCCCGGGAAAGCCGCCGTTCTCTCCCCCCTCCGACGGAGCTGTGCCGCTAGTGACCTTCCAGCTCCGCGCCGCACATGCCATTTTAAACACAATTTATTCAAGTTTTGTCACTAATAATATAAACTGATTAGATTGGCTGTAAATGGTTGCAAAATGAGCATGCTTAATTGTGAAAACCAGCAATAAAATTAGAAAGACAAAAATGCATATAAATAATCATATAATTATGAACAGACTTCCTAAGATAACCTAAAATTATATTTTTAACATACTGTATATGAGCATACAAACATGCATTGATGCAACTCAAAAAAATAAAAACTGATGCTAATGGAAATATTTTTTCATGTTGTGTTTGGATGCAGGAACACAAAGATGGTTTAGGCTATAGGGCAGTGATGTCCATCTTTAAAGGGTCAAAGGGCCATATTTGTATCCAGTTGAGTAGAGGTCTGTATCTACAGTAACTCGACTGCTTGCCATACCTTATCCACACTATAAGAAGCTTTGTAGCAGTGCCATGACAAGGCAGGTGAGAATGCCAAAGTGCACAAATCCCTCCAAATCCCCGTTTTCCCTCCCCTCAGCTTTTTATTTCGGCCCCACAAAAACACAATTTTTAAAAATGTACTTAGAAATAATAAAAAGACAGCTGAAGAAAGGGATGAAGAATATAATACAAACTATTTAGGTTTATTAAAATTCTAACTACAAATTTTAGAATTATTAAACACGAATAAGGGTTAAAGTGATATTATGTACAACCTAAAGTGCTATTCAAAAAAAAAAATATATATATATATATATAAAAAAACTAACAGTTCACACCATAAAAACTACAACCAAAAGGAGAGCATTAAATCAATACATCAAAATATTTCCTAATAAAAATAATGAACTATTAGTTTTATATACAGTATATTATTTTTTAATATCTTTCCTATATATACAGCAGCTAATGGTTGAGGAGGGTTTAGTAAGAGAGCAGAACTTTTTGCATTTGCTTTACAGTGTTACTTGTTTGTTACCAAATATTGTCATAAATACACATTGCCATTGCATTGTCAAATTGCCAGTGTGCTGCCCACATATTGCCACAATGAACTGTCTGTTGTTTCAATATTGTCACATTTACCCAATTTAGTACCATCTTTTTGAGTGTGTGACCAAGACTGCTTGTTTTAAAGATCCTTTTCTATAATTTTATTGATATTTTTAACCATGCTCCTGGTCCAGCACTTTAACACTTTCATCCACACCCCCAGCAGAATCTGAGGCTTATTAGATTACAAAGGGTCCCAGGTATGTATTTTTGTGGTCATTATATGATTAAGCTCACCTCTATGAAATGCTGAAGAAGAAGAGTGATGATGCATTTTGAAACAATTGTCTAATGTATTCCACATTTGTGTGAGTTTTGAAGGCAGGCAGACCCAATAAGCAGTTATGTTTCTGAAACAGCATTGAAGGTGTTTCAGTTATGTTGGTGAGTTGGATGCTTAGTAAAGAGTAGAGTCTGATTAAATATGAACCATAGTCTGACCATAAATAAAGGGTCTTGTGGTTTTTCAGGTTGCAGGCCTTTACTTATTACCTACATTTCATATGGGGAAATAATAAATCTGGAGCCCTCTTAGCAAACCACTAAATGAAATGTACATTATACTCAGCACAATGGTGAATTTCTACACTGTATATAGCTCTGCATTGTGCTGAGGCCTCTTAAATGAAATAAGTTCAGCACATCTCAGTGAGATGTGTCTGATATTTAGAGAAAAGTTCCCCCCAGGAATCTGAGGCACCGAAAGCATTCGGGAAAGAACAAACTGATAATTCAATACTGCCTACCAGGAGGAAAATCATAGACGATTGTTGAATGTTAAAAACGGAGAAAGACTAAAAAAAAAAAAATACTTCTCCTTTGCATAATATGCAGTTGTGCAATATACATGTTTTTGCTGCATGAGAGGTTCATAGGAAGTGTGCCTATATTACACATTTTCTGGCTAAACAAGTTACCAAAGCAGGCTGGAAAAAAAAGTTATTATCTGAAAAGCTTGAAGCAAACTTTTTATGCTCCTACTGACACATTTTTAATAGTTTAAAGATTATGGGAGTGCTTTAATCGTGCAGTGGTCAGGAAAAGTATGTCATATATAGCCCAGTGCACTAGTTGGCAGTGCACATGGTACAGTGTACAAATGGGATAGAACCCTGGGAACAAAGAACACGGAGGAAAAATGGGAGTGCTTCAAGAGCATACTAAACAAAGGGATTGACCAGTGCATTCCAAAGGGAAATAAATTTAAAAGAGCAAAACTAAACCCTGGGTGGCTAAACTCCAACTTAAAAATGCATATTAATGATAAAGAAAAGGCCTTCAAAAAATACAAGACTGAGGGGTCATTGGCAGCATTCAAGCATTACAAAGAGTGCAATAAGAAATGTAAAGACGAAATCAAGGCAGCTAAAATAGAACACGAGAGACATATAGCGGAAGAGAGTAAAAAGACTCCAAGAAATTCTTTAAGTATATAAACGGTAAGAAAGCGAGGCCAGAACACATTGGCCCCATAAAAGATGACAAGGGAGATTTGGCCACAGAGGACAGGGAAAAGGCGGTAGTGTTAAATAATTTCTTCTCTTCAGTCTTCACAAAAGAATTGGGGGAATACACTAACCCAGCTTGTAAGGCCAAACTAAACAACACACCTCAGGAAGTACCGCCATGGCTAACAGAAGATAGACTTAGAACTAAACTAGAGAAACTTAACATAAATAAATCACGGGACCGGATGGCTTGCACCCAAGGGTTCTTAAAGAGCTCAGCCAGGTGATTGCCAGACCATTATTCATGATCTTTAAGGATAGTTTACAGATGGGTATGGTGCCAGCTCATTGGAAAAAAGCCAACGTGGTACCAATATTTAAAAAAGGGCCAAGATATATCCCGGGTAACTATAGGCCGGTCAGCCTAACATCAGTAGTCTGCAAGATTTTGGAGGGGATGTTAAGGGACCACATACAAGACTTTAGTAATGAAAATGGTATTATTAGTAGTAATCAGCATGGATTCATGAAAAATTGTTCTTGCCAAACCAATCTATTAACCTTCTATGATGAAGTGAGCTGCCACCTAGATAAAGGTAAGCCTGTGGATGTGGTGTATCTGGACTTTGCAAAGGCCTTTGACACCGTTCCCCACAAACGCTTACTGTTCAAACTAAGGAAGGTAGGTATGGACCATAAGGTGAGTACCTGGAAAGAGAACTGGCTCCAGGGGAGAGTGCAAAGGGTGGTGATTAATGGGGATTACTCGGATTGGGCGGGTGTGGAAAGTGGGGTCCCCCAGGGTTCTGTCCTGGGGCCAATCCTGTTTAATTTATTCATAAATGATCTAGAGGAGGGAATATCTAGTACAATCTCAGTATTTGTGGATGATACTAAACTAAGCATGCCAATATCTTCTATGCAGGATGTGGAAACCTTACAAGCGGACCTGAACAAAATAATGGGGTGGGCAACTACATGGCAGATGAGGTTTAATGTTGAAACATTTAAAGTAATGCAATTGGGTGCCAGAAACCAGAAAGCAAGCTACTCACTAGGGGGGAACCTCTGGGTGAATCTAAGATAAAAAAGGACCTGGGGGTACTGGTAGACAACAGGCTTGGCAGTGGCACACAATGCCAAGCCGCTGCAAGCAAAGCCAACAGAATACTGGGATGTATAAAAAAGGGGATTCACTCCAGAAATAAAGAGATTATTCTCCCTCTCTACAAGACTCTGGTCCGGCCACATCTGGAGTATGCTGTCCAGTTCTGGGCACCGGTCCTCAGGAAGGATGTGCTGGAACTGGAAAGAGTCCAGAGAAGGGCAACAAAAATGATCATCAGCTATGAGGAAAGACTACAAGCACTGAACCTATTCTCTCTTGAAAAGAGACGATTAAGGGGGGATATGATATCAATGTACAAGTACTGTACTGGCAACCCTAGCATAAGGAACAAACTATTCAGAGAAAGGGAATACAAAAAGACAAGTGGCCACTCACTAAAACTAGAGGAAAGGCGGTTTAACCTTAAAGTACGTAGGGGGTTCTTCACTGTCAGAGCAGTAAGGATGTGGAATTCTCTTCCGCAAACAGTCGTATCAGCAGGGAGCATTGATAGTTTCAAAAAACTATTAGATGGGCACCTTAAAGACCACAACATAGAGGGGTATACAATGTACGGTTAACAGCAAACACACACACACATCATAGGTTGAACTGGATGGACTGATGTCTTTTTTCAACCTCACTAACTATGTAACTATATAAGTGTACAGGGGTCAGGGGCGCTCAAAACACAGGGCACAGAGGTCAGGAGTGCAAAACACAGAGTGCAGCTGTCAGAAGTGTATAAGGCACAGAGCCCTGGGTAAGAGCACATAACATAATGTGAGGGAGTCCGGAGTGCATAAGGCATAGAGCACACAAGGTAGGAGTGTGTAACACAGAATACAGAGATCAGGGAGGCATAAGGCACCAAGCATAGGAGCCAACAGTGTGTAATGCACAGTAGTACAGGGATCAGCAAGTACATAAAGGCACAAAGTGCAGGGGTCAGGCGAGCATAATGCACAGAGTGTAGGGGTCAGGGGTGCATATGTTACTGTCAGAGAATGCACATGGTCGCGCACTCAGTGCATGTTAGTGCCAGACAGGCTATTCTCCTGCCCATGTTTAAGAGCTGACAGGTCTTTCAGCTCTTCCCTGCATCCTGCTGCTACTCTGCTTGTTCCCTTGTTGCTTTCCTCTGACCTGAACCTGGATCCTGATTCTGCCAGGTCCTGACCCGGCTCCGTTCCTGACCACGTCTTGCCTTATGATTCTGTACCTCTCTGCCCACCTGCTGCTGACCTCAGCTATCCCTGTGACCATGCTCATCCTGGCTCTGTACCCAGATCAGGTTTGAGTGCCTACCTGGCTTTCATCTGTATGAGCTCTGCTCACCACAGTGATCAAATCCAGAAGATGCGTGGTAAGTCTGCCATCCACCACACCGCGTAAAATAGTGCCACAACTCCCTTAAGGTAGTACACTTACCAGAGATCTGGCAATACAGCCCGTGTCCAGCCCACCAGTTTAAGGGCTGTATCAATAACTTTCTCCGGGTCAGGAGCAGCTTAATGAGCATCCATAAATGAAACAGAAAGTATAAAAGACCATAGCGTAATACCGCAATCACAAAGTTTTATTAAGAGAATAAAAGGTTCCACTCACAGGTTGAAATATAAAAGAAAGCCTTTAAGAAATCCTCCAATGGCTGAAAATGAATCCAGGTAACGGAGGACCATCCGAAAGCCATCTCCACTACACGGGCCATCTGTCCAGGGACCGCAGCGTCACTTCCGGTCAGACGTATGATGTGTTTGATCTTCATTGGTTGCTGTGTTAGAGCAGCGGAGTCATCCTTATCAAGCATCTTCTGGATTCGATCATATTACACTTTATGAACTTTTTTTGAACTGTGTACTTTCCACTGGCTATACCTCACCAACACGGGGAATACCTAAATATACAATGTAAAGACGAGAAACAAACATGAGGGGCTTCACATAAGATCAGATTGATAATTGGGTCTCAAACTGGGAAACATGTAGGTAGGGTCTAACCAGTGCACCTGATATTTAGTTGGAGTCAACACACATGGACACCTAAATAATTTTTATATTGTTGAAACTGAAATATGTCAGAAATAATAGTTTATAGCAATGGTACAACATATGTTGAAAGTCACACACTTCTTAAGGCAGAAGAGTGTAATGTTTATTAACAAGGCACTTTCCAATAGTCATATAACTTGCATTACAGACCACAGAATTGTGAAGGAGCACATCAGTTGGAGGAGGTATGGAATTACTTGGTCACACTGTGATCCCGGATTGTCCCTGCAAATATCCAACTGTCAGTGGGAGACTGTTCTGAGAAACTAACAGAGGAGACACCCTGTAATAAAAAACACAATTCTTTCCCTCTTTGATAGGCACCTCTCCTCAAAGCTACTTATTTTCACTCTGTAACCTGCAGGGGCTCTGTCCCTACCTTACTCCGACACTGTGGGAACATGGATTGATGCAGAATCACCTATTTAAGGTCTTCTGTTTTAGGATGGTCACCCAAATCTCCTGGGCTTTCAGCATCCAATAAGATAATAATAATAAGCGCATGCTCCCCAAAATGGCTGCCTGGAGTCCATAGCAGCATTTTTTCCCAGCTCACCGGAGTTACCGCTCTTGAGAAAAAGCTGCTACTTGCCCTGATGCGTATTAACCTGTGTATTCTTTTTAAAACACCTAGCTATAGGGTGAGAACCAGCACAGTGAGAACACTAATGTTTGAACTTACCATTATTAGGCCATTTACATTGACCTTCATTGTAAGCAAAACAAACGCCTTTTCTAAGTTGTCCAAAATTACTAAAGGAGTTTGCCTTTGAGGTAAAAATAAGTTAAGCCAGAGGCCAACATCCTTCACACCCCACTTTAATGACTTGTGTATGGAGAGCTTTTGACGAAAAGATTTGTCATAAGCATACCAGGAAAGACCAGGGAAACTTTTATAAGCCTCAAGTATGATGTCCAAATGCTGGAATAATCCACTACACAAGTTAGGTTGTTTTTCCCCTAAAACGCTAGCGGAAATACAAAAACCTTGGAGCCAATTATTAAAAGAGCGGGGGACTGACCTTGCTCTATCATCATTAGATTTATCATTATCCAATTTGTAAGGCTTGTTGCCTGGCAATAAAGACAGAAGGTCAACAAAATCTCCTTTCCAAATTTTTTCTTTAACAACATCCTTTAAATGAAATCCTAAAGGAGAAAGCTTGCAAGGCATAGTTTCTTTTAAAAAGGAATCAGGTACAGAACGAGAAGACACAGGTAGTGGATTGTAATTATTTAAATCAACAATGTTTAACTTAGAAGCTGCACTGCTAGAAGGTAATGCGTCATTCCAAACATTAAATAAAGGAGTAACTACATTAGATACCGTAGAATTAACAACAGTAGGAGCAACAGTAGGTACAGCAGTGCTAACAGCATGAGAAACGGGCAACATCTTTGAACAAAAGGAAGACATCAACATCAAAAACTCACGAAAAACAGCATTAGGTAGTTGCTCACCTTCAGAAACTGCGTCATTACTGACCGCAGTAGAAGTAGCCTGATCTTGCAGAGCCGAAGGGACCGTTGAGGTGGCGGTTGAAATCGTACCAACTGCCCCGGAGACCACCAGAAGACTTGCCCGTAGGGAATCAGCCAAACCTTCACCCTGTTCAAAGGCAAAAAAATTAGCTGGAGGGGCCGCTGCTTTTTGGACACTAAAAGTACCTTTATTCTGCTTCTCCTTTTTTGCAGCTCTACTGGGAGATGAAGCGGTGACAGGAGAGAACCGTCCGGGACGCTTAGACACTCCCCGCGGTCTTCCATCTTGTTTACCGGAAACAGACGCTGGACGGAAATGACAATCACGGAAATCGTCACCGGGGTCAAGTACAGCAGCCGTTCCCATTCGTTGATTGTGATGAGCGGAAACAGCGTCAGCGGGGAGTTCAACCCGAACAGGAACACAGTCATCAGAAGAGGACGAAGATGGTGGACGAAGCTGCACCGGAACCGGGATCTCAGGAATGGAAAGGCACTACAACATCCAGGCTTCTCCATCAACACCGCCGGCTCTCTCCATCAACTTCTTCCGTAGTGACTCTATGACAGGTAAGACCTAAGACGAATCTTCTTCCTCTGCTCCCGCTGACTGACTAAAATAACGGATTTTCTTTCCTTTTATAGGCAAATTCTTGCACCTAGGTGGCTGTCCCTGTCAATTTGGACCAATCTCAGGTGAGTACTCAAAAGCCCTCACTTATTGACCAATATAATTTGTTTAAACTATATCATGCCACGGCCCCATACATGTAAGGCGGTTACATTATGACCCGCCTCCCATTTTCATTATAGGTAATACAGTATGTGTAGGAAAGAAAAGCTCCCAATAGTGTAATGCTATTTCTAAACATACAAGTCACACAGTCGGGGGTAATTTGCTACAGGCAAATAGACTGTGCACTTTGCAAGTGTAGTTGTACTTTGCAGTTGCTCCAGAGCTTAGTAAATGAGGGAAAGCTCTGCTGACTTTCATCATCCAATCAATGCTATTTGTTTTATTTTCAGTGCACCTGATAATCTTTGCAAACTGAAACTTCACCTCATTTACTAAGCCCTGGACCAACTGCACTTGTAAAGTGCAGTCTATTTGACTTTAGTAAATCAACCCCACTGTGTGAGAGACAGAATGATTGTCCTTACACATGCACATGGAGTGACCCACTGCAGAATAAAAAAAAAAAAAAAAAAAAGTTCTGAAAAGATAACACAATAAGGGCACATTTATACTAGAACGAACAGCTGCCGGGTGCTTTACCTCTCCTGTAGGTGTCCATTTCTGACAGCGGTAGGAAGAAGTGTTGTGCGCGATTCAGCAAAAGTACATTCATTCATGTCGCTGTACAGCAGCACTTCTGTACAGTGCAATGTGTTTCTGTACAGTGCGCTAAGATAAAATGCAGCATGTCGGCAGTCCAGCTCTGGACTGCAGTGCAATGTGAATGGGACACACAGAAACCAGTTGTTTTCTTTGTGCCCTTGTGATGACAGGCGTTTTACAATGCATGAATTTGCAGCACAGAGATCAAATTCACATTAATAACTAAATAGCTGACACATATTCCTAAGGCCCCTTTCACACTTGTGCCACTTTTTCTGTGACATGGGACTGCAAAGTCGCATGACAAGTCATATTCAATCATTTCCAATGAGTACCATTCAAATTTTTGCAACTTCAAGTCGCAGCAACTTCAAAGTAGACCCTGCACTACTTTGGTCCGACTTTGATGCAACTTAAGGTATATAGACCTCAAGATTACACAGGCACGCTTAACCACCTCCCATCCGCGCTACAGCCTATGTACGGCTGCAGCGCGGACTCACATTTTCGGGAGGCCGTCTTTATACGGCCTCCCAGAAACAGTCTCCCCACGCGCTCCCGCGAGCGCGCATCGGGGAAAATCTGTGTCGGCCGTGTCCCTTGGACACAGCCGATCACAGATCGTGGTGAATGGCCAATCACAGCGGCCATTCACCACGTGATCGGACCGTCCAATGAGAGATGATCTCATATGTAAACATATGAGATCATCTCTCATCGCCAGCGCTCCTTCCTCACACGGAGACTGCAGTGTGAGGAAGGAGGGAGAGCTGCCCAGCGCCGGGGACACAGAAGAATGTAATCAGGGCACCGATCACCAGTGCCCTGATTACACAAGGTAAAAAAACATACACTCAGTGCCCACAGTGCCCGCCATCAGTGCCCCCCATCAGTGCCCACAATCAGTGCCCATAGTGCTACCAGTCAGTGCCCATCAGTGCCTGCTCATCTAGGCACTGATGAGCACTGACTGGCAGCACTATGGGCACTGAGTGTGGACACTGATGGTGCTGCCCATCAGTGCTCATCAGTGCCGCCCATTAGTGCTCATCAGTGCCACCCGTCAGTGTCCATCAGTGCCATCCGCCAGTGCCCATCAGTGCCATCCGCCAGTGCCCATCAGTGCCGCCCGCCAGTGCCGCCTCTCAGTGCCCAGCAGTGCCACCTCTCAGTGCCACCTCTCAGTGCCCAGCAGTGCCACCTCTCAGTGCCCATCAGTGCCGCCTATCAGTGCTCATCAGTGCCGCCTATCAGTGCCGCCTATCAGTGCCGCCTATCAGTGCTCATCAGTGCGGCATATTAGTACCTCCTCATCAGTGCCCATAAGTGCCACCTCATCAGTGCCCATAAGTGCCACCTCATCAGTGCCCATCAGTGCAGCCTATCAGTGCCCATCAGTGCCGCCTCATCAGTGCACATCAGTGAAGGAGAAAAATGTATTTATTTTCAAAATTTACTCGCAGAAAATAAGAAAAACTTTTTTTTTTTTCAAAATTTTCTGTCTTTTTTCTTTTTTTTTGTAAAAAATAAAAAACCCAGAGATGATTAAATACCACCAAAAGAAAGCTCTATTTGTGTGAAAAAAATGATAAAAATTTCATTGGGGTACAGTGTAGCATGAGCGCGCAATTGTCATTCAAAATGTGAGAGCGCTGAAAGCTGAAAATTGGCCTGGATGGGAAGGGGGTTTAAGTGCACAGTAGGCAAGTGGTTAAAGTCACGTCAAAGTCATGTCAAAGTCGCATAAAAGTTGTGCAACTTTCAGGTCGTACAAGTCTGAAAGGGGCCTTTATCTGCAATTTAAAGGGGTTGTGGTCAGTACACATTCTGTGTACAGAACAGCTCCAGGCAGTGCTGGGACAAGGTCATATGGTACCCATGGCGAAGATGGCAATCTGCGCCCCCCCCCCCCCAGTAAGGAATCCGCTGGCTGCGGAAATTCACCATAGAGAACACCCAGGACCAGATGGTCTGCGGCAGTCTCTATGGCTCTCGGAGGCCCGGGCGTGACATTATGTCGTCATGTCCGGCCTGGCAGTTCTAAATACTGCCGTGATCTTGGATAGAAAGGCCGAGATCTTTTTTTTTTTTTCTTTTCTTAACCGCCTTAGCGGTAATCCCGAGCGTGACTCGGGGTTGATTTTTCATTGCAGGAGCAGTAACCCCGAGTCACGCTCGGGGTGGATTGCAGAGAGCGCAGCGGAGCTTCTCTTACCTTATCCTGGCGATCCAGCGATGATCTCTCATTGCTGCGACCGCCAGCCGAGAGTCCCGCCGCTCCTCCGTCCCTCCGTCGGTACGATCACTTCCTAGTTCCGTTCCCTGCAGCAGCAATGCTGCATGGGAGCGGAACTAGGGAGGGAAATTCAAAAAAAAAAAAAAAACGTTGCACAAAACACACTTTATATTATATTATATATATATATATGCATATATATATATATATATATATATATGCATATATATATATGGATGCATATATATATATATATATATATATATATATATATATATATATATGCATATGCATATATATATATATATATATATATATATATATATATATATGCATATATATATATATATATATATATATATATATATATATATGCATGCATATATATATATATATATATATATATATATATATATATGCATGCATATATATATATATATATATAAAATTATATTATTGATTCAATTATAATTCATGCGTTATATATTATATATATATATACACACACACACACACACACACATATCTATATATAATATATAATGCATGAATTATAATCTAATCAATAATATAATTTTATTATATATATTATATATTAAATAATAAAATAATATTATTGATTCGATTATAATTCATGCGTTTGTGTTTCAAATTTATCACATTTGGGATGTCTACTAGACTCTTGTTTTGGTCAGGTTTAAGTCAGTAATTACTAAGAATTATAGGCCTATAATACATAACGCCAAATTTCCATGAAAAGAATTGTACCGCTTTTGGTATGTAATTCCAGACATAATCATACCGCCAGGGAGGTTAATCTCAGTCTTTCCTGCCTAGAAGAGAGATGTAGGGACTAGGGTTGAGCGGACACCTAGATGTCCGTGTTCGACGGGTTCGGCCGAACTTTAAAAAAAAGTCCGGGTCCGTGTCCCGGACTTTTACCGAACTTTTCCCGGACACCGAACCCCATTGAAGTCAATGGGGACCCGAACTTTAAGGCACTAAAATGGCTCTAAAACACCAATGGAAAGGGCTAGAGTGCTGCAAATGGCAGCAAAACGTAGTTAAGAGCATGGCAAGTGCTCTGCAAACAAATGTGGATAGGGAAATAACTTAAAACAACAAAAAAAAACAGAAAAATAAAACAATGTTCTTCATCTCTGAAGGACGAGGCCCATAAGGAGTAGGAGGGAGGTTGAGGTGGTGGTGGATGTGGCGGTGTCATAGGCGTGCGCACAGGGTGTGCCTGGTGTACCTGGGCACACCCTAATCACCTAGGGCACATAGCATTATCGCTCTGTTTGCCAGTGAGGAGATGGGAAAGATCTCCCTCGCACCTGCTCTGCTCTATTTCTCTTTGCCAGCAGGGAGAGTAATGTATCGGGGCCATGTACATGTAGGCAAACACATGCATGTGTATTTCAACTTTGGGGTGCACACCCTAATGCAATAGGCTGCGCACACCTATGGGCGGTGTAGGTGGAAGCAGCGGTGGAGGAGGACCAGGGCCGGATTAAGAGCATCATGGTCTTGGTGCTGAGGATTTTGAAGTGCCTTGGCATGCACCCAGAGGAGGAAGGGTGCAGCCATGCATGCCTAATTCAACATGGGATGCTGTCTCTGAAGCCCATAAACACATCCATGCATCGGCAACTGTCCCTCCTTGTCCGTCCTTCGCGCTGTGTGGGGAGGTTCTGAGGGTGCTGCCTGGGGAAGCGAGCATAGAAGCCAGACTTCTGTGTTTACAAGTGACAGAAGAGCGGTCACAGTGAATATGGCCAACCCGGGGCCTATATAAAAGGTAGGGGCCTGCATGGAGCTGCAGCTCCAATAGCCCCTACGTTAATCTGGCCCTGAGGAGGAGGACGAGGTAGCCAACACTGCTTCTTTTCACAAATTTTAAATGAGGGTACACCCCAAAAGAGTGAGAAAGAGCAAAAATGGAACAATGGCTGGGTAAGGTCGGTATCCATTGCTATTCTGCACAAGGTACGGAAAAGTCCCGTGGGATCCATGCCTGGTTCATTTTAATGAACGTGAGCTTGTCCACATTGTCTCTGGACAGGCGGCTGCGCTTGTCTGTTATAACACCCCCAGCCGTGCTAAATACCCGTTCAGATAATACACTGGCTGCAGGGCACGCCAGCACCTCCAAGGCGTAAAGGGCAAGCTCAGGCCATGTGCCCAATTTGGAGACCCAGAAGTTGAAGGGGGCAGACCCCTCATTCACTACATGTAGGCGTGTGCACACATACTGCTCCACCATGTTGGTAAAATGCTGCCTCCTGCTAAGACGTTCCATCTGAGCTGCTGGTGCTGCTGTTTGTTGTGGCGTGCTGACAAAGCTTTTCCACATTTCGGCCATGCTAACCCTGCCTTCTGAGGTGCTGGCGGTGCCCTGGTTGAGTTGGCGACCTCCTCCTCCTCTGCCTTGTGCTTCCACTGTGGCCCCGCTGTCAGATGGGAATGCCAGCAGCATCGCGTCTACCAGCGTGCGCTTGTACTCGCGCATCTTGCGATCGCGCTCCAGTGAGTGAATTAAGGACGGTACGTTGTCCTTGTAATGGGGATCCAGCAGCGTGGCCACCCAGTAATCAGCACAAGTTAGAATGTGGGCAACTCGGCGGTTGTGGAGACACTGCAGCATGTAATCGCTCATGTGTGCCAGGCTGCCCAGAGGCGACGAAAGGCTGTCCTCTGTGGGAGGTGTATCGTCCGTGTCCTCTGTATCCCCCCAGCCACGCACCAGTGATGGCCATGAGCTGGCCTGGGTGCCACCCTGCTGTGAACATGGTTCCATCTCCTCCTCCAGCTCCTCCTCCTCCTCATCCTCCTCATCCTCCAGAACTGTGCCCCTGCTGGACAATTGTGTCCCTGGCGTTTGTGTGTGCAGGAACCCACCCTCGGAGCCCCTTGCGAATGACTGCCCTGAAAGCCTTTGAAATGTTACCTCTTCATCCTCCTCCTCCTCCTCCTCATCCTGTGCCACATCCTCTTCCATCATCGCCCGAATTGTTTTTTCAAGGAGGCATAGAAGTGGGATAGTTAAGCTGAGAATGGCGTCATTGCCACTGGCCATGTTGGTGGAGTACTCAAAACAGCGCAACAAGGCACACAGGTCTCGCATGGAGGCCCAGTTATTGGTGGTGAAGTGGTGCTGTTCCGCAGAGCGACTCACGCGTGCCTGCTGCAGCTGAAACTCCACTATGGCCTGCTGCTGCTCGCACAGTCTTTCCAGCATGTGCAAGGTGGAGTTCCACCTTGTGGGCACGTCACATATGAGGCGGTGAGCGGGAAGGCCGAAGTTACGCTGCAGCGCTGCCAGGCGAGCAGCAGCAGGGTGAGAACGCAGAAAGTGCGCACAAACGGCCCGCACTTTCTGCAGCAGCTCTGACATATCAGGGTAGTTTTTAAGGAACCTCTGCACCACCAAATTCAGCACATGCGCCAGGCAAGGGATGTGCGTCAAACCGGCTAGGCCCAGAGCTGCTATGAGATTTCTCCCGTTATCGCACACCACCAGGCCGGGCTTGAGGCTCGCTGGCAGCAACCACTCATTTGTTTGCTGTTCCATGCTCCTCCACAACTCCTGCGCGGTGTGTGGTTTGTCCCCCAAACAGGCAAGTTGTAAAACTGCCTGCTGTCGTTTACCCCTGGCCGTGCTGAAGTTGGTGGTGAAGGTGTTACGCTGTCCGGATGAGGAGGCGGTAGAGGATGAGGAAGCGGAGTAGGAGGAGTTAGGAACAGGAGGCAAACTGAAGCGCCCTGCAATCCTCGGTGGTGGAAGGACATGCGCCAAATTGCTATCCGCCTCAGGCCCATCCGCCACTGCATTTACCCAGTGTGCCGTTAGGGAGATATAACGCCCCTGACCGTGCTTACTGGTCCACGTATCGGTAGTTAGGTGGACCTTGGCACAGATGGCGTTGCGCAGTGCACACCTGATTTTTTCCCCCACTTGGTTGTGCAGGGAAGGGATGGCTTGCCTGGAAAAGTAGTGGCGGCTGGGCACGACGTACTGTGGGACAGCCACCGACATAAGGTTTTTAAAACTGTGCGTCTCCACCAGACGGAATGACAGCATTTCAAAGGCCAATAATTTTGAAATGCTGGCATTCAGGGCCAGGGATCGCGGGTGGGTAGGGGGGTACTTCCTCTTCCTCTCAAGTGTTTGGGAGATGGAAATCTGAACGCTTCCACGGGACATTGTGGAGATGGTTGTTGGTGACCCAGGTGGTGGTGTTGCTGACAGATCGTCTGTTTGCGGGGTGGCAGGTGCCGGTATCACTACAGATGTGGCTGGAGCGGCCGAGACTGCAGCAGAAGAGGAAGCAGGATGAGCCAGAGACGTTTCTTGGTTTTGAAGGTGTGTACTCCACTGCAGCTCGTGCTTTGCACTTAGATGCCTGATCATGCAGGTTGTGCTCAGGTTGAGAAGGTTTATGCCTCGCTTCAAGCTCTGATTGCACAGGGTGCAAACCACTCGTGTCCTGTCATCAGCACATTTTCTAAAGAACTTCCACGCTAGAGAACTCCTTTGAGCTGACTTTGGTGCGCTCGTTCCCTTGCTGCGTTGGGCAGTAGCGGGCGTAGTGTCTAGGGCACGGCCGCTCCGCTTCTGCACCCTGCTCCCTCTTCTGCTGTGCTGGTGGCTCTGTGCAACCACCGCCTCTTCCTCCAAACTACTCAGGTCACCTGCATGACGTTCATTCCATGTGGGGTCGAGGACCTCATCGTCCTCCACATCATCTTCCACCCAGTCTTCACCCCTGCCCTCCTTGTCGGTCTCCACAATGCTGAACGCCGCAGCAGTTGGCACCTGCGTTTCGTCATCATCGGAGACGTGCTGCGATGATCCTTGCATGTACTCATCTTGAGAAATAAGTGGTTGGGCATCGCTGCACTCAATCTCTTCCACTTCTGGGGCAGGGCTAGGTGGATGGCCCTGGGAAACCCTGCTGACAGAGTCATCAAAAAGAAGAAGAGACTGCTGTATGGCTTGGGGCTCAGACTGCTTGCCTGATTTGCAAGGGGGTGAGGTGAAAGACGGTTGGACATCGGCTGCAGGTGCCAACTGTGACCTTTCTGCAGTAGACTGGGTGGGAGACAATGTGAAGGAACTGGAGGCACTGTCAGCAGCAAACCAATCTACTATCGCCTCCACTTGTTCTGGCCTCATCACTTCTAGGGGCGTATGATGCCCTACCAAATACTGATGCAGGTTCTGTCGCCTACTCACACTTGAGGAAGGTGTTTCACTTGTGCGTGTAGCTGGCACAGATCGACCACGTCCTCTCCTTGCAACAGGAGCTCTAGCAGCAGCACCACCACGACCCAGGCCACGGCCCCTATTTGACGCTCTCCTCATATTTCTGAAATTTAAGATCTTGCCCTAGAAAGGTCTTTATTAAATAGCGGAACAAAAGAACAACAGTATAGCACGGGTGTATCTCACAGTCAAATATGCAAACTATGCCGCAATTTAATGTTTTTTACACCAAAAGGGTGTGTATTGAATAGCGGAATAGGATAAAAAACTGTGTATCTCACACGTACAAACACAGACTAGGCCCGATTAAATGTTTTCCTACCCTAAAGGGAGGATGAGGAAGAGGAGTATGGAACAGGCAGCACCCTCAAATCATCAGAAGTATGAGATGAACCCCAAAAACTTGGAAAGGTGGATCTCACACGTACCGACACAGACTATTCCGCAATTTAATTGAGCCCCAAAGGTTTTTATTGAATAGCGGAATAGGAAATATGATCAAAAAAAAGTGTATGTTTTTCACACGTACAGAAGCACACTAGGCCCCAATTACTATTGTTTGTACACCTAAAAGGATGGATGAGGAAGAGGAGGAGGAGGAGTATAGAACAGGCAGCACCCTCAAAGCTTCAGAAGTATGAGATGAACCCCAAAAACTTGGAAAGGTGGATCTCACACGTACCGACACAGACTATTCCGCAATTTAATTGAGCCCCAAAGGTTTTTATTGAATAGCGGAATAGGAAATATGATCAAAAAAAAGTGTATGTTTTTCACACGTACAGAAGCACACTAGGCCCCAATTACTATTGTTTGTACACCTAAAAGGATGGATGAGGAGGAGGAGGAGTATAGAACAGGCAGCACCCTCAAAGCTTCAGAAGTATGAGATGAACCCCAAAAACTTGGAAAGGTGGATCTCACACGTACCGACACAGACTATTCCGCAATTTAATTGAGCCCCAAAGGTTTTTATTGAATAGCGGAATAGGAAATATGATCAAAAAAAAGTGTATGTTTTTCACACGTACAGAAGCACACTAGGCCCCAATTACTATTGTTTGTACACCTAAAAGGATGGATGAGGAGGAGGAGGAGGAGGAGTATAGAACAGGCAGCACCCTCAAAGCTTCAGAAGTATGAGATGAACCCCAAAAACTTGGAAAGGTGGATCTCACACGTACCGACACAGACTATTCCGCAATTTAATTGAGCCCCAAAGGTTTTTATAGAATAGCGGAATAGGAAATATGATCAAAAAAAAGTGTATGTTTTTCACACGTACAGAAGCACACTAGGCCCCAATTACTATTGTTTGTACACCTAAAAGGATGGATGAGGAGGAGGAGGAGGAGGAGTATAGAACAGGCAGCACCCTCAAAGCTTCAGAAGTATGAGATGAACCCCAAAAACTTGGAAAGGTGGATCTCACACGTACCGACACAGACTATTCCGCAATTTAATTGAGCCCCAAAGGTTTTTATAGAATAGCGGAATAGGAAATATGATCAAAAAAAGTGTATGTTTTTCACACGTACAGAAGCACACTAGGCCCCAATTACTATTGTTTGTACACCTAAAAGGATGGATGAGGAGGAGGAGGAGGAGGAGGAGTATAGAACAGGCAGCACCCTCAAAGCTTCAGAAGTATGAGATGAACCCCAAAAACTTGGAAAGGTGGATCTCACACGTACCGACACAGACTATTCCGCAATTTAATTGAGCCCCAAAGGTTTTTATAGAATAGCGGAATAGGAAATATGATCAAAAAAAAGTGTATGTTTTTCACACGTACAGAAGCACACTAGGCCCCAATTACTATTGTTTGTACACCTAAAAGGATGGATGAGGAGGAGGAGGAGGAGGAGGAGTATAGAACAGGCAGCACCCTCAAAGCTTCAGAAGTATGAGATGAACCCCAAAAACTTGGAAAGGTGGATCTCACACGTACCGACACAGACTATTCCGCAATTTAATTGAGCCCCAAAGGTTTTTATAGAATAGCGGAATAGGAAATATGATCAAAAAAAAAGTGTATGTTTTTCACACGTACAGAAGCACACTAGGCCCCAATTACTATTGTTTGTACACCTAAAAGAATGGATGAGGAAGAGGAGGAGGAGGAGTATAGAACAGGCAGCACCCTCAAAGCTTCAGAAGTATGAGATGAACCCCAAAAACTTGGAAAGGTGGATCTCACACGTACCGACACAGACTATTCCGCAATTTAATTGAGCCCCAAAGGTTTTTATTGAATAGCGGAATAGGAAATATGATCAAAAAAAAGTGTATGTTTTTCACACGTACAGAAGCACACTAGGCCCCAATTACTATTGTTTGTACACCTAAAAGGATGGATGAGGAAGAGGAGGAGGAGGAGTATAGAACAGGCAGCACCCTCAAAGCTTCAGAAGTATGAGATGAACCCCAAAAACTTGGAAAGGTGGATCTCACACGTACCGACACAGACTATTCCGCAATTTAATTGAGCCCCAAAGGTTTTTATTGAATAGCGGAATAGGAAATATGATCAAAAAAAAGTGTATGTTTTTCACACGTACAGAAGCACACTAGGCCCCAATTACTATTGTTTGTACACCTAAAAGGATGGATGAGGAGGAGGAGGAGTATAGAACAGGCAGCACCCTCAAAGCTTCAGAAGTATGAGATGAACCCCAAAAACTTGGAAAGGTGGATCTCACACGTACCGACACAGACTATTCCGCAATTTAATTGAGCCCCAAAGGTTTTTATAGAATAGCGGAATAGGAAATATGATAAAAAAAAAGTGTATGTTTTTCACACGTACAGAAGCACACTAGGCCCCAATTACTATTGTTTGTACACCTAAAAGGATGGATGAGGAGGAGGAGGAGGAGTATAGAACAGGCAGCACCCTCAAAGCTTCAGAAGTATGAGATTGTGTTCACTGTACCCCACAAAGATTGTGTTCACTGTACCCCACAAAGATTGTGTTCACTGTACCCCACAAAGGTTTTGTTCACTGCACCCCACAAAGATTGTGTTCACTGCACTCCAAAAGGATTGTCTTCACTGCACCCCACAAAGATTGTGTTCACTGTACCCCACAAAGGTTTTGTTCACTGCACCCCACAAAGATTGTGTTCACTGTACCCCACAAAGGTTTTGTTCACTGCACCCCACAAAGATTGTGTTCACTGTACCCCCCAAAGATTTTGTTCACTGCACCCCACAAGGATTGTCTTCACTGCACCCCACAAGGATTGTCTTCACTGCACCCCACAAAGATTGTGTTCACTGTACCCCACAAAGATTTTGTTCACTGCACTCCAAAAGGATTGTCTTACTGCACCCCACAAAGATTGTGTTGACTGTACCCCACAAAGGTTTTGTTCACTGCACCCCACAAAGATTGTGTTCACTGTACCCCACAAAGGTTTTGTTCACTGCACCCCACAAAAATTGTGTTCACTGTACCCCCCAAAGATTTTGTTCACTGCACCCCACAAGGATTGTCTTCACTGCACCCCACAAGGATTGTCTTCACTGCACCTCACAAAGATTGTGTTCACTGTACCCCACAAAGGTTGTGTTCACTGCACCCCACAAAGGTTTTGTTCACTGCACCCCACAAAGATTGTGTTCACTGTACCCCACAAAGGTTTTGTTCACTGCACCCCACAAAGATTGTGTTCACTGTACCCCACAAAGATTGTGTTCACTGTACCCCACAAAGGTTTTGTTCACTGCACCCCACAAGGATTGTCTTCACTGCACCCCACAAGGATTGTCTTCACTGCACCCCACAAAGATTGTGTTCACTGTACCCCACAAAGATTTTGTTCACTGCACCCCACAAAGATTGTGTTCACTGTACCCCACAAAGATTTTGTTCACTGCACTCCAAAAGGATTGTCTTCACTGCACCCCACAAAGATTGTGTTCACTGTACCCCACAAAGGTTTTGTTCACTGCACCCCACAAAGATTGTGTTCACTGTACCCCACAAAGGTTTTGTTCACTGCACCCCACAAAGATTGTGTTCACTGTACCCCACAAAGATTGTGTTCACTGTACCCCACAAAGGTTTTGTTCACTGCACCCCACAAAGATTGTGTTCACTGTACCCCACAAAGGTTGTGTTCACTGCACCCCACAAAGGTTTTGTTCACTGCACCCCACAAAGATTGTGTTCACTGCACCCCACAAAGATTGTGTTCACTGTACCCCACAAAGGTTTTGTTCACTGCACCCCACACATATTGTGTTCACTGTACCCCACAAAGATTGTGTTCACTGTACCCCACAAAGGTTTTGTTCACTGCACCCCACAAAGATTGTGTTCACTGTACCCCACAAAGGTTGTGTTCACTGCACCCCACAAAGGTTTTGTTCACTGCCCCCCACAAAGATTGTGTTCACTGCACCCCACAAAGATTGTGTTCACTGTACCCCACAAAGGTTTTGTTCACTGCACCCCACAAAGATTGTGTTCACTGTACCCCACAAAGATTGTGTTCACTGCACTCCAAAAGGATTGTCTTCACTGCACCCCACAAAGATTGTGTTCACTGTACCCCACAAAGGTTTTGTTCACTGCACCCCACAAAGATTGTGTTCACTGTACCCCACAAAGGTTTTGTTCACTGCACCCCACAAAGATTGTGTTCACTGTACCCCCCAAAGATTTTGTTCACTGCACCCCACAAGGATTGTCTTCACTGCACCCCACAAGGATTGTCTTCACTGCACCCCACAAAGATTGTGTTCACTGCACCCCACAAAGGTTTTGTTCACTGCACCCCACAAAGATTGTGTTCACTGTACCCCCCCAAAGATTTTGTTCACTGCACCCCACAAGGATTGTCTTCTCTGCACCCCACAAAGATTGTGTTCACTGTACCCCCCAAAGATTTTGTTCACTGCACCCCACAAGGATTGTCTTCACTGCACCCCACAAAGATTGTGTTCACTGTACCCCCACAAAGGTTTTGTTCACTGCACCCCACAAAGATTTTGTTCACTGCACTCCAAAAGGATTGTGTTCACTGCACCCCAAAAAGATTGTGTTCACTGCAGCCCACACACAGAAAAATGGATGTGGATCACTGACACCTGCCTATCTCCTATCCCACACCACACAGCAATATCGATTGTAGTTTGTAGAACACAGTTTTCCTAAAATTCAGCAGACTCTGTCCCTAACAGGATTGAGAAGAGATCGTAGATCAGGAGAACTAAGTGCAGACCCCACCCCACACAGCAATATCGATTGTAGTTTGTAGAACACTCTGACCCTAAAATTCAGCAGCAGCCTCTCCCTAACAGGATTGAGAAGAGATCGTAGATCAGGATTGAGTGCAGACCCCACCCCCCACACAGCAATATCGATTGTAGTTTGCAGAAGACACTGACCCTATAATTCAGCAGACTCTATCCCTAAAATGCCTACAACTCGCCCTGCCTAAACACTCCGACCTGTCCCTCAATTCTATCCGGACACAAATGTTTTTTTCCTGCCTATCTTTCCCTAATCAGCAGCCAGCACGTTGATGTGTGCTCTGTCCCTGATCTAAGCAGCATAATGACGCCGCTGCGGCTGCCTCGAACTTATAAAGACTTGGTCACATGCTTCAGACGGCCAATCACAGCTACTGAGACATTTGCAGGCATGGCTGGGATGGCTTAAGGCACACCAGTTAAACGATTGTTGATTGGCTGTTGAAAGCCCGCCATGAAAAGAGCGCCAAAGCATGCAAAACCCGGAAATAAAACGACCGAACACGGATTTTTACCCGAATATACAGTAAAGTGTCCGTGTTCGTGTTTGGGTAACAAAAATCCAATTATTCGGTACGAACACGAATAATACAGTCCGTGTTCGCTCAACACTAGTAGGGACTTATAAACCTCAGATCTCTCTGTAAAGAGCACCTATCATGCCCTGTTCTTATTACAAGGGATGTTTAAAATGAATTGTATTAGGAATAAAAGTGATCAAAAAATATATATTTAAAAGGAAAGTGTAAGAATATAAAAATATAATAAACAATAAAAAAAATGTTTAAAGCAACCCATCCCCACGTGTTCGCATGCAGAAGCGAACGCATACGTTCATTGCACCCACATATATAAACGGCGTTCAAACCACACATGAGGTAACATCGCGAATGTTAGAGCGACAGCAACAATTCTAGCCCAAGACCTCCTCTGTATCTCTAAACTGGTACCCTGAAAAAAACTTTAAAGCGTCGCCTATGGAGATTCTTAAGTACCGAATTTTGGCGCCATTCCACGAGTGTGCGAATTTTAAAGCGTGACATGTCAGGTATCTATTTACTCAGTGTAACATCAGCTTTCACAATATACAAAGAAATTAGGCTAACTTTAGTGTTTTGTTTTTTTGTTTTTTTTTTTATTTATGGAACTGTTTTTAAAAAAAATAAATAATGTTTGAAAAATTGCTGCGCAAATACCGTGTGACATAAAAAAGTGGCAATGACCGCCGTCACCCTCCTCCTGGGACTCTGCTTCCCGCCAAAGACCTTGCGCATGTGCTCCCCTCAGACTTATACCCTATCTTAGTATGCTTTGCGGCAAATTCTGCCCTCTGAGATGGATACAAGCCCTGGTGTGCTATTGGTCAGATTTCCCCCATGGTCCAAAAATAACCCTCATTGGACACAGTTGGGAGACTCCCCAGGCTCAACAGACACCCTGGGAAGCACATGACAGCCTAACAAAATGATCAGGCCCTCCTGATATGCAGACAGGGCCACCCATATGCTTCTTCCTAGCACCTAACTAGGAGGGTGCTACATAAGGTATACAATATTGCACTTACAGAAAGAAGAACATGTAATCGCATTGGGATCAAAATAAGCCGGCTGGCTAATCGCACCTACCTGTCCTACCGAGATTAGAGAAGCGCGGTGATGTCAGCTGACAAAGTGATGTGCTGATGTCACCGCGCTTCTCGAAGTCTGTGCAATCTGGTAAGCAAGCACTTTATAGATGGTGGAGGTGACAATCACAGGATAACTCAATTGACAGATGGTGTGGATGTTACCAAAGAACCTGTATTAGCACATTGGGACTTTGTGTTTATCACTGGTGTTTGACTCAATTTGTAATATGCAGCATGAGGGGGTTAATGTATTGCCACTGGTCACTGATAAATTAGTGACCAGTGGCAGTTAATTAACTCTGTTGTGCTGCATCAGTGGAACCAGTGTCAGTGTTACTGATGTATCGGTGACCAGTGGCAATACATTAACCCCCTCATGCTGCATATTACAGAAATTAAATATAACTGGTTAATAACCTTCTCCCCTCAGCCAGAAAGAAATGGAGAGAGATGGAGGAAGGAAGGAATAAAGAAAGAAAGCAATGGAGAGAGAGAGAGAGGAAGGAAGGAAGGAAGGAAGGAAGGAAGGAAGGAAGGAAGGAAGGAAGGAAGGAAGAAACGTAGAGAGAGAGAGAGAGAGAGAGGAAGGAAGGAAGGAAGGAAATGGAGGATGGAAGGAAGGGTGTCCTTACATCAAAGTACTCACTGGGAAGCAGAAGAGAGAAGGGAGGGAGTAGATGGATGGGATAAATGGATGGATCAGACTCCATTTTCCTCTTCTGGTTGCTGGTGTTCAATCTTCCCACCCACACATCATCTTCTCTGAGGCAGAAAACTGTCGGGGAGTGTGGGCAGGGCAAGCACAGGAGGGGAGGGAGGGAAGAGGAGGAGCAGCAGAAGCAGCTATCTCCACTCTTGTCTGTGCGGGAGGGGGGAAGTGTCAACACAGCGTCTCTATCTGGCTGTGATCTGAAATGAAAGGCTGGTCTGCTCTAGGCGTGTGACAGGTGCAGATGCGCACTCGGCACATCGTTGCAGGAGGTACAGCTACTATCGGCTGGATCAACCAAACACAGATGTCCAGCCACCTTTTAGAAGTACACTTCACTGCGCCCCCCTCCCTCCAACAAATTGTACCGCCCAGGGCATCCTGCCCGTACGTCCGCCCCCCCCCCCCCTCCCTTTGTACCGGCTCTGGCTCCTTTGGTAGCCATATTGCATTGCATTTTCAGAACATTACAACAGCTGCAGATTGAAAAGTAATTTTTAATAACATTCAATTAGAATATGATTTGTGTCGCAATTGTATACGCTATATTGTTTTTCTTTATTTGCTGATTTTTTTCCCCCACGAAAGTGGAGTTACTCTTTAACTAAAGTTCAATGTGTGTTGCAGCATAAAAATGATTCAAATTGTATTGCATATTTCAACTTTGGTTTGACCTGGAATAAGTTGCTTTTACACGGTCACAACAAAAAAATGGGTTGTCAGACTATGACCTGTAAAGCCGGGGATTAATTTTCCTAAAGCAATTAAGAAATAACAGTGCTTAAATTACAAAAAAATGTATCCATTTTGTTGCTGCTTTAAAGATAACTAGATTTAGACAGTTAAACCTAATCATTCATTACACAAGTATAGGTTTGCCCAGAGCATATATGAAATAATCCGCAAAAGCTTAAAAAACAGCAGGTCACATTATTTTCTCAGATCCAAGCGCCAGCTGAATAGGAAAAGCCACAAACTAAATTGTTCTTCTAAGCACTGATGTCATCTGAGCAGGATAAAATAAACTCTTTGAACTGCTTAATTTAGAAACTTGCACACAGGGATGACCTAAATTATCTTACTATGAGGTAGCACATAACAATAAAAACTCATATGCTGGTGGATAAGCTTTCAGCTTTTTGCTAATGAGCTATAAGCTGGGTACAAATGTCACAATCAATTAATCTGTAAAACTCTCAACATGATGCTCTCAGCCAGTTTGGTTGGAGATGATTTATCGTGAATATAAAATAACTGGTTTAATTTTAGGATTTAGTCACAAAGTGTACCTATCAAGATGTAATAATAGGGGAAGCCCAGTATGTAATAACCAATATGACCGCACCAAGTGCATATGTTATTCGTTTTGTAAAACATTAACTACCTGTTGATTCTACACACTAAATTGATTGTAATCCAATTTGTATCAGTGAAAGGTTGTTTTACCCATACAGCACAAAGCAACAGGGTACCCCCTCCTGCTGGTTATACCCAGCTTCCCTTCACTCCTCAGCTCCTACATTCACCCAAGTGAGAGAAAAAAGAAGCCAAGTGAAAGCTCTAAATTGACCTTAATGCTAGACATTGTTCCCCTGTCTCACATTACATTGCTGGTGCCTGGTCCACTCCTCCTGTAGGGGGCTTGGGCACACAGGAGGCCCCAACAGCATGGGGAATCGTTGTGGTTGGGCAGAGGGGCAATTACAGAAGGAAGCCCTGTGCGGCTCTCTGCAGGGAGAGACACAGACACAGGGCATTGTTCCTGTAATTGCTTCTCCAACTCCGACCCCCCTCCATGTTCTGCCTGCTTCTGATTCCCTCTCTTCCCGTCTTCCCCCATTTCTCTGTGCCGCCACCCCACAGCGCTGCAAAAAAATTGTATAATAAAATAACTGTAAACATTTTTAAAATAAATTATATATATATATATATATATATATATATATATATATATATATATATTTGTTTTAATGTAACAATTAAAAAGGGCAAATTCACACAAGTTCACTGTTATGTTTGTGTCTGCTAATAATGATTTTAGTGTATTTTTAGTAACAATATTGCCATGATATATTGGGGGGGGGGGGGTGGAGAGGAGGGCTGCCAGGTAGGGTGTATAGGGACCCATGATTTCTAACAGCAGCCCTGCCTGGTGATTTACCCCTCCAAAACGCAGCACTGCATTGTGGGAGAAAGAGGATTACATCAAGAAAAATTTAAATATATTTAGCTGGGGGGAATTGGTAGACAGGTGATTAAACAAACATGTTGTTTTGCCCTGTATGTGCAAGCACCAATTCACTTCAAAGAAAACCGATACCCTGACAGTATGATCTATGTGGATATCTATGTGGCTACTACTCCTGTGCAAATAAAATAAATCTATAAAAACTGTGTTCTGTGCTGAATCCTGATGTAGAGAGTCAGGCCTTGCCAAATTCATGATGTTCATCTTAGTAAGGCATGCTAAACTAAAGTTCCTTATTCACAATGACTGCTAGTCATGTCAAAAGATAACATGATGACTTTAAAGATGAATCCAGCAAGCAATCTCTCCCTATGTAAAAATATATAAAATATACTGTGCAATCACTTCATCAGTAATAAATATTCACCCTGTGGGTAGCTGCCAACAATACTGTGTCCCCACACCCACGATAAAACAAAATATAAAAGTGCAGCTAGTGATACTTTTATTTGCACACAGAGATTAAAATACGTACAAGATGAACAAAACAAAATGTTCCATCGCAGCCTCGGACTGAGGAACTGCCCCTGGCTGGGCTCCTCTATTCCACCATTTCCTTGCTGCTGGACGGCCTAGTAAGATAGAGCCACAGGATCAGAAATGGACCCTGAGTGATGAAGCTACCATTCATTCATCTTGTAATTTTTGTAATTACTGTGTGCAAATAAAAGTATCACTAGCTGCACTTAGAGGCGCCTTCTCCTTTTTTTATGTTTTAACAGTTGAAGTTGCTTCTACCCATTCAGAAGAGCTGCCCCTTTGTCAGCATGGTACCCCCGCATGATCACAGAAGTCCATTCATTCCTTTTCCCCTCCTTATTCCATCACCATTAAGAATTGATTTTCCCAACAGAAGCGCCCTATGTTCCTTGTACTGGAAAATAATGGTGGCCACACAAAATATTGACATTTTGGACATTTTCACTTTTGTTGCCAGCGGTTTAGACAATAATGGCTGTGTGCTGAGTTATTTTGACAGCAAATTTACACTGTTATACAAGCTGTACACTCACTATTTTACATTGTAGCAAAGTGTCATGTCTTCAGTGTTGTCACATGAAAAGATATAATAAAATATTTACAAAACTGTGAGGGGTGTACTTACTTTTGTGAGATACTATATATATATATATATATATATATATATATATATATACACATACACACACGCTTGTGTGTTTGAGCTTTTCAGCGCACACCTATGCTGTTAAGAGTCTATGTCTTTCATATTCTATTTTGCATTAGTCTCCGGTGTATGTATACTCTTTGCTATTCTGACTATGTTTTCCATTGTTGATTCTAACTTTGCACTTGTTTAGTAAACTGCAAGTTACAATTACTTTCTGATCATTCAGCTGATTACACATCCTGTTACAGTGATAGAAATTGGAGAAGGAAAGAGGAATACAAAATTAAACCTGTGCTGTGCCCTTGTAAGGCACTTTCACATATAGGCTGCCTTAAAGACATGTTAACTTTCTGGTAGCTGACCCGAAAAAAATAAGTTTAAAACTGGCCCTAAATATAATAAGAAGAAATACATGAAAGTGATTGTAAAGTCTCGTTTTTTTTTTAAAATAAACATCTTACACTTACCTCCTCTGTGCAGTTGGTTTTGCACAGAAGAGCCTGGATTGTCCTCTTCTTCAGTCTCTCATTGCTGCTCCTGACCCCTCCCTCCTGTCAAGTGCTCCCACAGACAGCAGCTTGCTTTGGGGGCACCTGAGTCAAGCTGCAGCTTCACGTGTCCATTTAGACACGGAGCTGCGGTTTAACCCTGCCCTCTCTCCTAATTGGCTAACTGACTTTGATTGACAGCCATGGGAGCCAATTACGCTACGGGTGTGTCTCATCCAATCAAGAGGGAGGGACTCGTGGACATCGCTGGATAGAGATGGGGCTCAGATAAGTATTAGGGGGGTTGAGGGGGGCTGCTGAACATAGAAGGTTTTTTGTCTTAATGCATAGAATGCACAGAATGTAGAGCTGCACAATTCTGGATAAAAGGAGAATCACAATTTTTTGCTTAGAATAAAGATCAAGATTCTTTCACGATTCTCGGCATTACATCATCTTTTATATTCTACAAAAAAATTGGGCTAAATTTACCGTTTAATTTTTTTTTCTTAATTCATTAACCACTTTACGCCCGCCCACCGTCAAATGACGGCGGGACGGAGCGACCATTGTTTTGGGCAGCCGTCATATGACGGCGGACCATTCAGGCAGGGCAGGCGAGCGATCGTGTGCATGCCGCCCTGCACTGTCGGTGGCGGCGTGTCCCCGGGACACAGCACGTCACCGGCAGGGGGGAAACAGCCAATGGGCATGGCTGTTTCCCACGTGATCGGCTGTGATCTAATCACACAGCCGATCACAATAGAGGAGCCCAGGAGAAGACCGTGCATGTGCGATCGGGAGTGCGCAGCACGGTCATGTCGGTGGCTCTGTGTTCCCTAGGAACACATCTATTTACCGGAAGTAGTAAACAGTCACTGACAGTGGCTGTTTACTATGTGATCGGCTGTGAATCCATTCACAGCCGATCACAAATGTATACACAGAGCAGTAACTCACTGTTACTAGCTCTTCTCCCCTCAGACACTGTTTCCAGTGTGAGGAGAGCAGAGCCAGCAGTTACTGCTCTGTACACCTGTAAAAGTAAAATAACAGCAATAAAGATCCCCACACAGTCCTCAGCCCCCCCCCCCAATTGCACCTGTCACCCAACAGTCACCTCATCAGTGCCCAGAAATTGCCACCCATAAGGCTACGTTCACATGTGAGTGTAGCAATCGCGGGCAGAATCACCGCGATTCTGCATGCAATTCGGAAATCATTGCAAATCGCGGGGCGCCTGTGCGTTGGCCGTGATTTGTAATGGCACCCCAAACGCTGTGCGATGTTGCCGCGATTTCCACCTGCCGAATCACGGTAACATCGCGCAAACAACGCATGATGCCCAAAAAAGGTACAAGAGCTTCTTTGGGGCGTCATGCGTTGTTTGCGCGATGTTACCGCGATTCGGCAGGCAGAAATCGCGGCAACATTGCACAGCGTTTGGGGTGCTATTGCAAATCACGGGCAACGCACAGGCGCCCAGCGATTTGCAATGATTTCCGGATCGCGGGCAGAATTGCTGTGATTCTGCCCACGATCGATACGCTCACATGTGAACGTAGCCAAAAGTGCACCTGTCACCAGAGACTGCCATCAGTACCGCCATGCACCATCGCCCGTCACCTGTCACCAATCGGTGACCATCGCCTGTCACCCCATCAATCACCATCACCTGTCACCCCATCAGTCATCGTCATCTGTCACCCCATCAATCATCATCACCTGTCACCCCATCAATCATCGTCACCTGTCACCCCATCAGTGATCGTCACCTGTCACCCCATCAGTCATTGTCCTCTGTCACCCCATCAGTCATAGTCACCTGTCACCCCATCAGTCCTCGTCACCAGTCAACCCATCAGTCCTCGTCACCTGTCAACCCATCAGTCCTCGTCACCTGTCAACCCATCGATCCTCGTCACCTGTCAACCCATCAGTCATTGTCACCTGTCAACCCATCAGTCATCGTCATCTGTCAACCCATCAGTGATCGTCATCTGTCACCCCATCAGTGACCGTCACTTGTCACTCCATCAGTCATCGTCACCTATCACCCCATCAGTGACCGTCACCTGCCACCTATCAGCCACCTGCCACCCATCAGTGATCATCCGCAGTCAACCGTCACCCGTCGCACAGCCAGCATGTCAAAAAGGATGTACAGCAGGGAGGAGGCCCTTCAGACTGATGAGAGCACCAGGGAGCTTTCATCAGTATCTGAATCCAATTCCGAATCCGATTCGGAATTTGAAATGGCTAATAGTAGCGGATCAGAGATGGACTCTGACTATTCCTGTACACTTTCCTTTATAGAATGTAATTTGGGGTGCAATTTTTGCTATATACATGCAACCACTTACCGACCACCTAACGACTATATACGTTGGCCATTAAAAGCTAAATACTGGGGTTATGGCAGCAGAGAGCTGCCACAACCCAGGTATTTTTTAAACGGCGGGCGGTCAGGTTTCAGATAAGGGTGGTCCCAGTGGCGGATTCGCCGGGAAATTACCCTTACGGTGCAGAGGAAGAGGTGCCCTCCCCCTCCCGCTGCTTCCCAGACGTTTTCCCAGCTTACCGGACCCGCCAGCAGCGGGGAAAACTATCCGGTCCCGGGTTCCTCAGAGATAGGAAGTCGAGTGAGGGCAAGATGGCCCTCACTCGACTCTATGGTCTTGGAGGACCGGAGCTACGTCAAAAGTCGTTGCCTAGCAACCGGTTTAAAGGGCCGCTTTTTTTTTTCTTTTTCAACAATTTTTTTTTCTTTGTTAGTGTAGTTGTGAGGTGTGAGGTCTTTTTGACCCCAGATCTCACAATAAAGAGGACCTGTCATGCCTATTTCTATTACAAGGGATGTTTACATTCTTTGTAATAGGAATAAAAATGATCAAAACATTTTTTTTTTAAAACTGTGTAAAAATAAAAAATTAAGAAATAAAATAAATAGAAAAAAAAAATTAAAGCGCCCTGTCCCCGTTTGCTCGCGCGCAGAAGCTAACGCATATGCAAGTCCCGCCCACATATGTAAACGGTGCTCAAACCACACATGTGAGGTATCGCCCCGATCGTTAGAGCGAGAGCAATAATTTGAGTGCTAGACCTCCTCTGTATCTCTAAGCTGGTAACCTGTAGACATTTTTAATATGTTGCCTATGGGTATTTTTAAGTATCAATGTTTGGCGCCATTCCGTGAGCGTGTGCAATTTTGAAGCATGATATGTTGGGTATCTAATTACTCAGCGTAACATTATCTTTCACATTATGGAAAAAAATTGGGCTAAATTTACTGTTTTCTTATTTTTTTATTAAAAAAAGTGATTTTTTTTTAAAAAAATTGCATTTGGAAGACTGCTGCGGAAATATGGTGTGATAAAAAATAGTGCAACGATCTCCATTTTATTCTCTAGGGTCTCTGCTAAAAAAAATATATAATGTTGGGGGGTTCTAAGTAGTTTTCTAGTAAAAAAATGATTTTAGCTTGTAAACACCAAGTGTCAAAAATAGGCCCAGTCTTAAAGTGGATAAATGGACAACTTTGTGTAAAGTGCTACTTGGATGTTGGGCCTCTATATGTGGCTAGGCTGTGTAAAAGTGTTACACATGTGGTATCGCCATATTCAGGAGGAATAGCAGAATGTATTTTTGGGTGCAATTTTTGCTATGTACATGCTATGTGTTAGAAATATTGCATAAATGGACAGCTTTGTGTAAAAAAAAAATGGGTGTTCATTTTCTTTCCACATTTTCCAAAAACTTGTGGGAAAAAAAATGACATATTCAAAAGACTCATTATGCATCAAAAATGATATTATATTATAAATTATACCTTGGGCTATTTGCTTTCCAAAATGGGGTCATTTTATGGGGGTTTCCATTGTCCTGGTGCTCCAGGGCCTTCAAAGGTGCGATAGGTTGTCAGAAAATGATATGTGTAATTTGTTCTCCTAGAATGCCGGACGGTGCTACTTGGATGTTATGCCTCTGTATGTGGTATTGACATAATCAGGAGAAGTAGCAGAATGTATTTTGGGGTGCAATTTTTGCTATGTACATGCTATGTGTTGGAAATATTTAATAAATGGACAACTTTGTGTAAAAAAAATGCATTTTCATTTTCTTTCCACAGTTTCCAAAAACTTGTGGAAAAAAATGACACATTCACAAGACTTATTATGCCTCAAAAATTATACGTTGGGGTGTTTGCTTTCCAAAATGGGGTCATTTTATGGGGGTTTCCATTGTCCTGGTGCTCCAGGGCCTTAAAAAAGGAAATTATATGTGTAAATTATGCTCCTAGAATGCCGGATGGTGCTACTTGGATATTAGGCCTCTCTATGTGGCTAGGCTGTGAAAAAGTCTTACATGTGGTATTGCTATACTCAGGAGGAGTAGTAGAATGTGTTTTGGGGTGTAGTTGTAACTATACATATACTGTGTGAGAGAAATAACCTGTTAATACGTCAATTTGTAAAAAAAAAAAAAACTTCATTTTGCAAAGAATTGTGGGAAAAAATTACAACTTCAAAAAACTCACCATGCTCCTTATTAAATACCTTGGAATGTCTACTTTCCAAAAAGGGGTCATTTTGGGGGGTATTTGTACTTTCCTGACTTTTTAGTGTCTCAAGAAATTAGATAGGCCTTCAGTACATCAGGTGTGGTCAAGTGTGATCAATTTTCAATGATTAGCGCCATAACTTGTGGACTCTATAACTTTTACAAAGACCAAATAATATATACTTATTTGGGTTATTTTTACCAAAGATAAGTAGCAGTATAAATTTTGGCCAAAATTTGTGAGGAAAAATTACTAATTTGCAAACTTTTATGACAGAAACAAAGAAAAATTGTCAGTATTTTTTTTATTTATAGCACAAAAAATAAAAAACACAGTAGTGATTAAACGCCATCAAAAGAAAGCTCTATTTGTGTGAAGAAAAGGACACAAATTTTTTATGGGTACAGTGTTGCATGACTGAGTAATTGTCATTCAAAGTGTGAGAGCACTGAAAGCTGAAAATCGTTCTGGGCAGGAAGGGGGTATAAGTGCCCTGTAGGCAAGTGGTTAAAGTATATTTTTCCAAAAAATTGCGTTTGAAAGACTGATGCGCAAATACAGTGTGACATAAAAGATTGCAAAGACCTAAAAAGAGGTGTTTTTTTAAGGCTTTTTTTTTTGCAGGTGTTTGGAGGCAGGCATTGACATCTGACCAAAAACACTTGTAATCTGCCAAAAAAGAAGCTTTTTTTACGCCGCTGTAAGCAGCGTCAGGCGTTTTCTTTTTGCAGCCTAAAAACGCCCCTCCATGTTATTCTATGGCCTCATGCACACTCAGACGTTTTTGAGCTGTAAGTGGCCTAGGCGTTTTTAAGCTGCAACAAGAACCCACGACCTGCGCGTTCTGAGGACCCGCGTTACAGCGTCATCTGTGACATGAGGGGGCGGGGCCTCCCGATGACGTCATCGGGGCCACGCCCCTAATGGCTATATAATAAGCTGCAGAGACCGGAGATAGGCATAATCAGCGGAGACGTCATCGGAGGAGGACAGGAGGAAGAAGAGCCGACAGCCGACAGCAAAAGAGCAGAAGACCGGAGAGGAGAAGAAAAGAAGAAAGGACAGCAGAAGAGGGGACAGCAAAAGAGCAGAAGACCCCGGAGAGAAGAACACAAGAAGAAGGGACAGCAAAAGAGCAGAAGACCCCGGAGAGGACAAGACAAGAAGGGCGGACAGCAAAAGAGCAGAAGACCCTGGAGAGGAGAAGACCCCGGAGAGGAGAAGACAAGAAGAGTCGGATGAAGATTTTTAATAAACTTTCCAAAACGTCTCTTGTCGTTATTTCCATACACTGCCTTTTATGTGGTGAATGAGTAGGGGTACAGTGTACCCCATACCCATTCACATAGGGAGGGGATCCGGGATCTGGGGGGGCCCCTTGTTAAAGGGGGCTTCCAGATTCCGATGAGCCCCCTGCCCGCAGACCCCCACAACCACCGGCCAGGGTTGTGGGGACGAGGCCCTTGTCCTCATCAACATGGGGGCAAGGTGCTTTGAGGTGGGGGGGTGCAGAGCTCCCCCTGCCCCAAAGCACCAACACCCCCCCATGTTGAGGGCATGTGGTCTGGTGTGGTCCAGGGGGGGGTGGGGCCGCTCGCTGGTCCCCTCCCCTTTCCTGTCCTGCCGGGCTGCATGCTCGGATAAGGGTATGGTATGGATTTTGGGGGGGACCCCACGCCGTTTTTTTTGGCATGGGGCTACCCTCAAATTCCATACCAGACCCGAAGGGCCTGGTTTGGAACCTTGGGGGGGACCAACACGCCATTTTTTTCCCATTTTGGCGTGGAGTTCCCCCTCAAGATTCTCACAGCGCAAGTCGCCCTGCAAGTCGGATCCGACTTGCGGTGTTGCGGTGCGACCTCCATTCAAATCAATAGGCTTCCATAGGGAACCATTGATTTTGAATGGAAAAAAAAAAAACGCTGCTAAAAGCAACGTGGCAAAACGTGCAATAACGCCAATGGAAAAAGCTACTGAAAGCAAGTTTTTACAGCTGCTTTTTCCGGCGTCAGAACTAACTTTGACGTACGTTTTTTCTAACACCCCGTGTGCATGGGGCCTAAGTGGTTAAACTGCCTTTATTTACAGACCGAAGTTTATTCCTATGATCTAAAAGAATGAAATGAGACATTGTAAAACATGTTTATAGTTATCTCCCAGCACTTAGCAATGTTGATAAACATTTGTCGGTGGCTCTTTTTTTTTTTTTTTTGACAGCCATGAGTGAACAGAGAACAGTTGTGCTCCGTATGAAACGAAGAAATGCTGAATTAAGATCATGGGGGGGGGGGGTGAATTGAGATTATGATTTTTATAACGATTAATCGTGCAGCTCTAATAGAACAAATTAAGATGAAAAAAACTTTGTAACTTTATAACTCCTTTAACCACTTAAGGACCGCCCGCCACAGGACTGTGGCAGGACGGCCCTCCTGCGCAAACCAATGTAGGTATACCTCGGTCGTGCGCCTGCAGCAAGGGGGCAAGTGCGCACCGCCGGCAGTGGGGACTCCGATGCATGGGGCAGGAGGCTCCAATTGCTGCCTGACACCCGCGATCGTTCCCCGCTGACAGAGAAGGACGGGCAGCTGTTGTAAACACAGCTGACCAATTTTCTCCCTGGAATGATCAAAGAGTGCCTGTGATTCTTCTATATAGGAACACAGGTCTCTGTGATCATTTCACAAGCCCAACCCCGATATGGTTAGAAACACTCCCCTAGGTTCACATTTACCCTTTGATCACCTGCAGTGTTAACCCCTTCCCTGCCAGTGTCATTATTACAGTAACAGTGCCTATTTTTAGCACTGAAGTAATGTCACTGGTCCCCCCAAATATGTTAAAAATGACACTTAGGGGTCCAATCTATCAGCCGCAATGTTGCAGTCCTATTAAAAATCGCAGATCGCCGCCATTACTAGTAAAAAAAAACACAATACAAATTACGTAAATATTTCCCGTAGTTAGTAGATGCGATAACTTTTGCACAAACCAATCAAAATACGCTTATTGTTTTTTTTTTACCAAAAAATTTGTAGCAGAAAACAAATTGGCCTAAAATGTTAAAAAAATTTAGATTTTTTAAATTATTTTTTTTGGGAATGTTATATACAGTGGGGATCGAAAGTTTGGGCACCCCAGGTAAAAATTTGTATTAATGTGCATAAAGAAGCCAAGGAAAGATGGAAAAATCTCCAAAAGGCATCAAATTACAATTTCGACATTCTTATAATATGTCAACAAAAGTTTGATTTTATTTCCATCATTGACACTTTCAAAATTACAGAAAACAAAAAAAAAATGCTGTCTGCAAAAGTTTGGGCACCCTGCAGAATTTATAGCATGCACTGCCCCCTTTGCAAGGCTGAGACCTGCCAGTGTCATGGATTGTTCTCAATCATCGTCTGGGAAGACCAGGTGATGTCAATCTCAAAGGTTTTAAATGCACAGACTCATCTGACCTTGCTCCAACAATCAGCACCATGGGATCTTCTAAGCAGTTGTCTAGAAAACTGAAACTGAAAATAGTTGACGCTGACAAAGCTGGAGAAGGCTATAAGAAGATAGCAAAGCGTTTTCAGATGTCAATATCCTCTGTTCGGAATGTAATTAAGAAATGGCAGTCATCAGGAACAGTGGAAGTTAAAGCAAGATCTGGAAGACCAAGAAAAATATCAGACAGAACAGCTCGCAGGATTGTGAGAAAAACAATTCAAAACCCATGTTTGACTGCACGATCCCTCCAGAAAGATCTGGCAGACATTGGAGTTGTGGTACACTATTCCACTATAAAGAGATACTTGTACAAATATGGTCTTCATGGAAGAGTCATCAGAAGAAAACCTCTTCTACGTCCTCACCACAAAAATCAGCGTTTGAACTTTGCAAATGAACATATAGACAAGCCTGATGCATTTTGGAAACAAGTTCTGTAGACCGATGAGGTTAAAATTGAACTTTTTGGCGAGAATGAGCAAATGTACGTTTGGAGAAGAAGGGGCTCAGAATTTAATGAAAAGAACCTCTGTCCAACTGTTAAGCATGGGGGTGGATCAATCATTCTTTGGGGTTGTATTGCAGCCAGTGGCACAGGGAACATCTCACGAGTGGAGGGAAAAATGGATTCAATAAAATTTCAGCAAATTTTGGATGGTAACTTGATGCCATCTGTGAAAAGGCTGAAGTTAACCGGTTGCCGACCGCCGCAAGTACATATACTGCGGCGGTCAGCCCCGGCCAGGCAAAGTGACGTATATATACATCACTAGCCTGTCACTGGCTTGTGAGCCAATAGTGGGCGAGTGCACGCACGCTGAGACAAGTCAGTGTGTGTGACCGGTGGACCCGATGTCCGCCGGTCACTCGTGATTGTTCGGCGGGAAGGGAGAAAGGCAGGCAGCTAATGTAAACAAGCCGCCTGTCATTCTCCCCTGTGTAAAAATGGAGATCAGACAGTTCTACTATGTAGGACCGTTGATCTCTGTTTTTACACTAGTAGCCATGTCCCATCACAGTTAGAAGCACGCCCCTAGGACACACTTAACCCCTCCCTCTCCAATACAGTTAACCCCTTCCCTGCCAGTGTCATTTTTGCAGTAACAGTGCATATGTATAGCACTGATTACTGCAGTAATGTCACTGGTAACCCTAAAAGTGTCAAAAATGTCAGTCAATGGTCCGATCTGTCTGCCGCAATGTCGCAGTCCCGCAAAAAAAATCGCAGATTGCCGCCATTACTCGTTAAAAAAAACCCGCCAAAAATGACAAAAATCTTTCCCTTTGTTAGTAAACGCGATAACTTTTGCGCAAACCAATCAAAATACGCTTTTTGTGATTTTTTTTACCAAACATATGTAGCATAAAACAAATTGGCCGAAAATGTTAAAAAATTTTGATTTTTACATTTTATTGGGGGGGAATTTCATATAAAAAAATGTGAAAAATATTGTTATTTTTGCAAAATTGACGCTCTTTTTTTGTTTATAGCGCATGATCAAAATCGCACAAGTGATCAAATACCACCAAAAGAAAGCTCTGTTTGTGGGAAAAAAAGGACGTCAAATTCGTTTAGGTACAGCGTCGCACGACCGCGCAATTGTCCGTTAAAGTCACGCAGTAAAAAATCGCAAAAAAAACCCTGGTCAGGAAGGGGGTAAAATCTTCCGTGGCTTAAGTGGTTAAAGAGAGGATGGCTTCTACAAATGGATAATGATCCTAAACACACCTCGAAATCCACGGGGGATTACATCAAGAGGTGTAAACTGAAGGTTTTTCCATGGCCTTCACAATCTCCTGACCTCAACATAATTGAAAATCTATGGATAGACCTTAAAAGAGCAGTGCGTGACAGACAGCCCAGAAATCTCAAAGAACTGGAAGACTTTTGTAAGGAAGAATGGGCAAAGATACCTCAAACAAGAATTGAAAGACTCTTGGCTGGCTACAAAAAGTGTTTACAAGCTGTGATACTTGCCAAAGGGGGCAGTGCAAGATATTGACTCTGCTGGGTGCCCAAACTTTTGCAGACACCATTTTTTTGTTTTCTGTTATTTTGAAAGTGTAAATGATGGAAATAAAATCTAACTTTTGTTGACATATTATAAGAATGTCTAATCTGTAATTTGATGCCTTTTGGAGACTTTTCCATCTTTCCTTGGCTTCTTTATGCACATTAATACAAATTTTTACCTGGGGTGCCCAAACATACATATACAATATTATTTTTAAGGAAAATTAAAATGTCATATATAAAATTCTATTGACATGCAATATCTAGACACTAGATTCTGTAAATACTCCCAAACGGGTACAATGTCAATACATATAAGAGCACATTTGTCACAATCTTATGATAAAAATATTCTTCTAAGTCTTTTAGAGGCCTCATCTATCATTTTGTCTGCAGAGTCACCATAGTGGAAGAAAGAAACAAAACTAACACCATAAAAATCTGAATAATTCATCACTTCGTGTAACCTTTAATGTTAGCAAGGCTCTAGTTCTGCTGCACACTTAATCCAATATCCATCTTGAAAATATAACTCTCGTAGTATACAGAAAATCATAAACTTCACAATAGGAGTCAGCTGCATACAGAGCAATGAATTAACACTGTCAGTACCAGCAAAAATTATATAATACACATAGAATTGTTTGTGAACGCTAAGAATAAATGGATGTATGAGAAAGCAAGCACTATTACTATTACTGGTGTATCCTTGACAGTAATTAAAGGGATTGTAAAGGCAGAAGGTTTTTATTATCTTAATGTATTTTATACATTAAGATAAATAACCTTCTGTGTGCAGTAGCCTCCCTCAGCCCCCCCAATACTTACCTGAGCCCCATCTTTATCCAGCGATGTTGCAGGAATGTCTCAGCTCCCCGGAGCTCCCCTCCTTATTGGCAAAGTCAGTTAGCCAATCAGGAGAAAGAGGGGGCGGGCCGGATCGAGGCTTTGTGTCTGAATGGACACAGGGAGCAACGACTCGGCTCAGGTGCCCCCATAGCTAGCTGCTTGCTGTGGGGGCACTCAGCAGGAGGGAGATGCCAGGAGCACCAAAGAGGGACCCGAGAAGAGGACAACCTAGGCCACTCTGTGCAAAACCAACTGCACAGAGGAGGTAAGCACAACATGTTTGTTATTTTAAAAAAATGAAAACCACGAGACTTTACAATCACTTTAAGTAAGAATATCACTAAACAGCATATTGTTTTGGGTAGAGGTTACAAAAAGGATGTGGATATGGGTAAAACGACATATTGCTCTACAACCAACCTATCAGTTGCTTATTTTTAATCATATACATAATGCTATCATCTCCTATGGCAATATACAAGGTGGCTGATACAGATAATACAAATGTTACCTTCTGTTCTTATGGCATCTGAGAAATGTTGACCTTTACATCACTTTCTGCACCAGAGACACACTGATCAACAGAACATACAGAAAGAATAAATCTTTGCAGCAGAAGCACAGACAGCAAAAATAAATAAATAAATTACCATTTCATACTATCCATAAAAAAGTTTTGGACATACAATATTACTCAAAGTTTACAGCAGAAAATATTGCAACTCATCTCTTTTGCTCTGCTCTTCTAGCAGGGATTGGCAGCGTGCACTCTCCAATTTGTAATGTATACACACAGGAGGTACACAGGAAGACAGGAAGGCAAAGTGCTGAGACCCAACTTCACAGCTTTTCTTGTGAACTTTAAAGTATGAATTGCCCTTGCTACCTGTCCTGCAGATGCTTCTGTAAGTAATTTCAACCAAAGTATGAGAGTGTGTGAGGTTTGAATGTAAAAAAACAGTTTCTGATGTGCAATCTCTTCAGGAAAATCTTAAAGTTTAGTATATTTTGTTTGGATGCAGCACCAAACAAATTAGTTATGTTTCTTGGTGTACATTCCATTACCTGCAGGCAACTGCTTCTGGTAAAAAACATCCCTACAGTGTCTCCTTCACAGCCGCCAGATACTGTTCTGAGCAGCTGCCCTTCAGCGCTATGAAGGTTAACAGCAGACCTTGCTACAGCTCGCCTGCCCTCCTTCTACCCTCTCCACCATTTATATTGCTAATATGACTACGCTCCCACAATGCATGCAATTCTATGAATGGACAGAGAAGATCCTGTCATTTGACTGCTCTGTGTGAAAATTAGATTTTTTACATACGGTATTTACCTGTAAAATGCATTTCTTGGAATACATCACAGGATACAGAGCAGGCTATAATAATTACTATCTGGGTTATGTGCTATAGGTGAATGGACACTGGAGGATCAATCAAACAGGAAGTCCTCCCCTTTTAAAATCCCTCCTATACAGGAAGTACCTCAATTTTGTAACAAGCAATGAATTGCCAGAAAGAGGTGAGGGACCTCTGTGTCCCGTGATGTGCTCAAAGAAATAGATTTTAAAGGTAAGTATGTAGAAAATATCCAATTTTCTTTATTGTACATTATGGGACACAGAGCAGGCTATAATAACTACTATCTGGGATGTCCCAAAGCAATACACTTGAGGGGAGGGAGATGCAATCACAGAAACCGCCACCAGAGAAGGACCTATTCTGCCGCCCATAACACACTGCGGCCAAAGGAAGTATCTTCCGCGGCTCTGACATCCACCTGGTAAAACCATGTGAATGTATGAACCAAAGACCATGTAGTGGCTTTGGAATCCTGAGCCACTGATGCCTGATGGTGGATAGCCCAAGATGCCCCCACACTCCTGGTAGAGTGCGCTCTCACCAGAAAGGGTGGGATCTTGCCCTTTCAAACCATAGGCTTGAATGAATAATTGATGGATTGCCCTTTCAAACTATAGGCTGGAATGAATAATTGATGGATCCAATAAGAAATAGTTGACCTGGATGTCGCCTGCTGTTCCTGAACTCTTCTGGCAGCACACACCAGAATTCCTGACCAGTGCTGACACATTTAAGTAAATCCTGACCACCAGAACTATATCCAGAGTGTGCAGCGATCTTTCCCCTGCTGAATGTGGACTAGAAAAAAAAGAAAGGGAAGACACTGTCCTGATTCAAGTGAAAACTGGAAACCACTCTAGGCAGGAAATATGGATGAGGACACAACATCACCTTATCATAATGCAAGACCAAGAAGGGCTTCTTACATAAAAGACCTGCCAGCTCTGACACTCTTCTTGCCGAAGTGATAGTAACCAAAAAAGCTACCTTTCAGTCAAAGGACTGATGGAGTTTCCCAAATTGGTTTAAAAAGGTGGCTTCTGCAAGGACAGCCAAAACCAAGTTCAAGTTCCAATGACACAAGGGCAGCCTTACAGGTGGAATTGTCTGCGTTAGACACTGCACATGGTATAAATCTAGGAGTGAGAAACAATGGTCTCTGGAAAAAAATGGATAGAGACGAATTCTGAACCTAATAGTACCAAGGCTTAAATTTTTCCTCCCTCCTTTCAAGGCAATGTTATAATGTGCTAGTATACATCACATACTAGCACATTATGTAAAACATCACAGGATCACATCACACGAGGTCGCGTTCTGAGGGACATACATGGACGTCCACTCAGAACGGTGAAGCTCCCACCCGGAAGCAGTTAAGTTGTCCTCAAGATATTCCTCTGCTCTCTCTGTGGGGACAGGATGAGTTCTGAGATTTACCCCTTGTAACGGTGATCAAGAGCGTTACCAACCAATAGTGATCCTTCTTCTTGATGCCAGCATTTCTCATATCCTTTCGCAATGTTTGAAGAATGAGGGAGCCCATGCACCGCAAGTTTGTGGAGGCATGATAAGCAGAGTCCTCTAGGTCACTAAGGATTACAGCACTTCAATATACTGCAGTAAAACTGCACTAACGCACTTCAATATACTGCAATTAAATTGCATTGATGCACTTCAATATACTGCAGTAAAAGTGCAGTATCGCACATCAATAAACTGCAGTAAAAGTGCACTATTGCACTTTAATCTACTGCAGTAAAACTGCACTGACACACTTCAATATACTGCAGTATAAGTGCACTTCAATATACTGAAGTTAAAGTACACTAACACACTTCAATATACTGCAGTAAAAGTGCACTAGCCCACTTCAATATACTGCAGTAAAAGTGCACTAGCGCACTTCAATATACTGCAGTCCAATCATGGCTCTGACAGTGCTATGTGCCCTGATTGTGCAAAGCCTTCATTGCTCAAGCAATCAGGGCTTCCATTGTACTGTGCAGGCATTCAGCGGGACAAACAAACGGTCGAGCGCCCCAACGATTTGGGTGTTCGATGATCAGGCGAACAGCCAATGTTCGGGCCGAACTTATGCTTGGCTTGAACTGTTTGCCCAATACTTTTGAGAAGATGTTCAGAAGCTCTCATATTTGATGACCCTGTAGAGTGGTTTCTGCTCTCTGGGCTAAGATTACCAGACTCCTCTCTACAACTCTCTCTGAAACCATTTCACAATACTTGTTCTGTTTTTGTTCTATTGCTTTTCAATGTTTTTTTCTTTAGGTGATAAACCTCTAGGGATAACATTTCCAGCTCACTGGCTGGTCCAACATGTACCTTTAATCCATATAGTATCTATACAAAAGTGTAAATGCATAGGTGTGAGTGTATCAAAAATGCAGCGAAAAGAAGTGTGAATTATTTTTTAGAAACCTAATGCTTGCTAACATGGGTTTCTACAACCTGTTACATTAGAACTTAAAGATCTGGAAACTATGCTTTGCAGGAGTTCATATCTAGCATTTTATTCAGTAGGCTGGGTTACATAAAAAATGACTGTATCCCAAAGATGTATAGTAAACCATCTAACAGCACGTGCCGGCTGCAATCACCCATTGTGGATAACCTTTGTCATTACCTTATGTTACTGGAGGTGGTATATCACCAAGGAGTTGTGCATCATCATCTCACCATATGCTTAGAGTCTGAGGAAGCACACTGAACCTTCTGTTTTATTACATAAGATTAAACAGTAAAAATATTTACACTGCATCATTTTTGCTTTCTAATACAGTGTATTCCTTTAATTAGATTGGTTAGTTTTACAGCTGTGAAATACAGTTTATCAGGGCTAGCTTGTGCAAAGAAAAAATAATATTTTAAAATATCATTACAATGTAAATGTCATTTTAATATATCAACTTCTAAAGACAATTATATCTTAAGGAAGTGTGAACATAGTATACTACTTCATTATGCAACACTAAATTAATTTGATTTTAAGAGGCAATATAGATGGTGTGTTATCATGTGTAAACAAAATGACTCTGGAATTAAAGATAAGAAAAAAAAAACGTGTGTGAGATATGGAAGGATGCGAAATTGAAATCAGCAATTGTTCAACATACTCTATTTATTTTGCAACTGACAAATGCAACTTTAATAGTACAAAAACAAAGCCAATATTAAAGAAGATAATGCCAATATAATTAGGGATGAGTGAGCCAAATCTTCTCCAACACCTTTTTATCCCCACAACATTAATTTAATAGAATCGAAAATTCATGTTTAAAGGCATTGCAAGTGTTGGTTGAACTGAATGTGAAAAATGATCTGAGTATCCTAGCTAGCTACAATATATAAAAATTACTCCTGTCCAAACATAGTCTGAAAGTGGATCACATCATAACAGAACAGCAAGGCAAAAGCAGGACTCCCATTTACAAACAACTGAACCGACTGCTTCCCTGTTGCATTCATCAAGATCATCACAATAAGACACCCAATTCAAGCTCCATCAAAGGCAAAGAAGTCAAACAGAGCCAAATGTAAGCAAGTCTTCTTGCCTACCTGTAATACAGTTTTAGCACATCTTATTTTTCTTTAATTTTGGAAAGAATAGACAATGGTTAAAACCCCTGTCGATTTTTTTTTTTGTCAAATTGACATTTACGTAGTGCAAAATGTATATACACATAGTGCTTTGCTCATTAGGTAAATGGAAGTATGTTGGTTGTTAATATCCTTTTTATCTTAACACCTTTCTGCCAATGGTATGCATTTGGAAAGTCAGGATTTAACAGAGGGGTGGTGGTGTCTGTCTCTATGTGTGAAGTGATCTCAAAGTGATTGTGAAAGAGGACCTAGTTGATGGAGAGTGTGATGAGTCTAAAGCAGTATGGGTGGAAATGTACATGGGTGTGCGTAATACAAATATTATCATTGGAATTTGTTATAGACCTCCCAGTATTGATGAGGAGTTGGAGACTCAGCTCCTTGCACAGATATAAAGAGCTGCAAGGGCTGGGAGAGTGATAATAATGGGGGATTTTAACTACCCAGACATTGACTGGAGTAATGGCACTGTTGGAACAGTTAAAGGGCAAAAATGTATAAACCTACGGTATTACAAGACAATTTTATGGTGCAGTTTATTGAGACCCCGACTAGAAATGATGCTCTGCTGGACGTGGTAATCTCAAACATGCAGAGCTTATTACCAATATTCATATAAAAAAAATCGCGGTAGCAGTGACCATAATATGATTTTATTTATGTTAGCTTCAAGCAACAAACGCATACAGGAAATATAAAAACACTTAACTTTAAGAGAGCAAATTTTCCAAGAATGAGGGCTGTTCTCCAAGACTTAGACTGGGAGGAAATATTGGCACAGATGAACACAGAACAAAAATGTGAATTCTTAAAAAAAACTGTATGTGATCTCACTGCAAAGCAGGGATCGACCGATTATCAGCAAGGCCGATATATCAAGGGCCGATATGCACTTTCCCCGATATATCGGAATTGGCCCCGGAGGTTACCGATATTGCCGATATTGTCGTGACGTCATTGCGTATGTTGCACCACATGCCTCCACGCACTGGGATAGCCTATGCTTTCTCCCACCTCCCTCAGCCTCGTCTGGAGTCAGGGAGTCTCGGCCTGACAGTGAGTGTACAGGGTGTACAGTACAGTGTATTTAACACAGCAGAGGCCATACATACACCCACCCACAGCTGCCCGGTGCCAGCCAGCCAGCCACCCACACACCCACAGGCCTGTACCAGCCAGCCACAGGCCCTGCCTGTACCAGCTAGCCAGCCACAGGCCCTGGGCCTGTACCAGCCAGCCACCCACCACACAGGGTGCCAGCCAGCTACCCACCAAATGGTGCCAGCCAGCCACCCACCCACCACAGGGTGCCAGCCAGCCACCCACCACAGGTTTCCAGCCAGCCACCCACCACATGGTGCCAGCCAGCCACCCACCAAAGGGTGCCAGCAAGCCAACCACCAAAGGGTACCAGCCAGCCAGTCACCCACCACAGGGTGCCAGCCAGCCAACCACAACAAGGTGCCAGACAGCCACCCACCACAGGGTGCCAGCCAGCCACCCACCAAAGGGTGCCAGCCAGCCACCCACCAAAGGTAGCCAGCCAGCCAAAGGTTGCCAGCCAGCCATCCACCCACCACAGGGTGCCAGCCAGCCAGCTACCCACTAAAGGGTGCCAACCAGCCAGTCACCCACCCACCACAGGGTGCCAGCCAGCCAGCCACCCACCAAAGGGTGCCATCCAGCCAGCCACCCGCCAAAGGGTGCCAGCCAGCCAGCCACCCACCAAAGGGTTCCAACCACTCATCACCACAGGGTGCCAGCCAGCCAGACAGTTTTTAAGCCTATATTAAATTTCAGTAGTGTCTTTCAAATTTCAATGGAGATGGATGCAGATAGAAAAATTTAAAGTGTGGTCTGGGACTTTTTCTTATCTCCAGGAAAAGCAGCAGCAGTGTGCAACACGTTCACAAACAATGTAAGCATGGGATCAATAACTGCAAAAAAACAAAAATACGTCAAATCTTTGGGCCTATCTAAGAGTTCATCATGTTTAATTATATCACGCAGCACAGAAAAAATAAAATGAATCACAAGGTGAAACATCACTATCCCAGGCAACAAAACAGATATGTTTCAGAAAAAAAACAGGGGACTGAAATCGGATAGAAGATCCCAACTGCTGGACAGAGTAATCACAGAGATGAGGGTCACTGGTAACCAGCCATTTACAATGGTGTCTGACTCTGGATTTAAGCAGTTGATGTCCATAGTTGAGCCAAGGTACACACTGAAGAGTGAAAAGTATTATCGAACCAAAATGCTGGGAAAGATTCACCAAAAGATCGTTGAGAAAGTAAAGGCTATGCTGAAACCAGAGAATGCTGGCAACTCACTCTCATTCACGACTGACTGCTGGTCAGGACAAACAGAATCACTAATGAGTCTTACATGCCACTTCATTGACAGCGGATGGACAAGGCATTTGGTGTTCAATACAAAAGTGATGCAAGGATCCTACACTGGGGAGTACATTAGAGAAAGGTTTCTAGGCATGCTAGAAGAATGGTGAATCACCAAAGACCGAGTGATGCTTGTGCTTTGAGACAGCGAACATGGTGAAAGGAATGAGACTTGCTGAAGTGTCAGACCTCAGTTGCATGGCACACACTCTCCAACTTGTGGTAAATGATGGTCTGTCAAACCAGAGAGCCTTGCTTGACATAATTAGCATGCTGAAGAGGTGCGCAAGCCATTTCCACCATTCAATCCTTGCCAAGCAGCGACTGAGGTGTATTCAGGAAGACCTTGGCCTACACAAAAACAACTTGATTAACGCTGTTCCAACATGATGCAACTCAACACTTCACATGCTGCAAAGAATGCTGGAGCAGAAGCGAGCTCTTACCATATTATTCAGGTGAATATGGAGGATATTCTTCTCCTACTGCTGATTAGTGGGACATTGGAGCCAATGTCATTGAGACCCTCCTCCCCATATTGGAAGTGATACTAGAGGTGAGTCATTACGACTCATCTGTGTCATCTGTCATCCCATGTGTGAGAGTGCTGAAGATCTTCTTCAACAGAATGAAGAACCCAACACACGTTGCACTACCCCATGTAGGCAGGCCATTGAGGAACAGCCTCGCCAAATGTGTTGAGAAGCATGAAGAGAATAAAAATGTTGTGCTTGCATGTCTTTTGGTTCCTCGATACAAGAACCATCCTTTCTCTTCTGATGATGCATTGGCAAAGGCTAAACAGTGGCTGACAGAAGATATTCAACAGGAGGTGAAGGGGGTTCCTGCCGAAAAGAAAAGTCAAGAAGAGCAGGTTTCTAATGTGAAAGAGCAGGATGCTTCAAAATGTCCAAAAACACAACGGACAGAAGAGAAACTTCATTGTGGTCAAATAGATGACATGTTCAGTGTTTTATTGGGGCCTCATGCAGAGGATTCTTCTGAATCTGCAATAATGAGCCTGGACAATGAACTTCATCTCTATTTGAAGGAACCAGTAATTGCCAGAAGAAGTGGTTATCCTCTTGGTGGTGGAAAAAAAATGAGGCACGCTACAAAAGACTTGCTTCTCATGCTAGAAGATACCTTTCTGTTCCTCCTTCCCTGGTACCAAGAGAGCATGTTTTTAGTGAAGTGGCAGCAATTTATGAAAAAAACAGAAGCCGTTTAACTGGTGAACATGCTAAAATGTTATGCTTTCTGCACTATAATATTGTTCTACTTAACTGGGAGTATTGAAAGTGTAGTAGTATAGTACTAGTGTCCACTTCACTCCAATCCATTCCACTGTCTTGCTTTTGTCTAGCTTTTTTTCTAGCACTTATCAGCAGTCAGTGAAAAACTGCTAGAAAAAAAGCTAGACAGGGGATTGGAATAATTGGACTACTGCTGCAGTAGTGTGCCACTCACTGCTGCAATAATTTTAAATCACTACTGCAGTGCAGTCACTGCAGTAGTGATTTAAAATTATTGCAGTGAGTGAGTACTACTGCAGCAGTAGTCCACTGACTCTACACTGTCTAGCTTTTTTCTAGCAGTTTTGCACTGACTGCAGTTAGTGATTTAATATCATTGCATTGAGTGCACTTCTGCAACAGTAGTCCACTGACTCCTCCAAACCACTGTCTAGCTGTTTGTTGTTGTCTAGCTTTTTTTCTAGCAGTTTAATTTGCACTGACTGCAGTAATGATTTAAAATCATTGCAGTGAGTGCACTATTGCAGCGGTAGTCCACTGACTCCAGTCCGCTATCTAGCTGTTTGTCTAGCTTTTTTCTAGCAGTTTTGTACTGACTGCACTGCAGTAGTGATTTAAAATTATTGCAGTTAGTGAGTGCGCTACTGCAGCAGTTTATGCATCATTCACAATCAGATGATGTGAAACTGATGTCCCTGCAAGTGTGGTTTTCCTATAAGTTTTCATGCAGTTAAGGTGTGAAGAAAGAGCCCTTAGGGCCGCTCCGTATGTCCGCAAATCGTCCAATTTTTTTGCGGATGATTTGCTGACATAATGTAAGTCAATGGCATTTCGGATGTCAGCGGAATACCATCCGCTGACATCCGATTTTCTTCCTTTCAGTTCTGTTCCGTTTTTTGGAACGGAACAGAACCCTATTTTTCCTCCGTTCAAAAAATGGAAAATCGGATGTCAGCGGTGTCATCCGCTGACATCCGCAATGCCCATAGACTTACATTATGTCCGCATATCATCCGGATGGGATGATATGCGGGCATACGGAGCGGATGACACAAATGTCATCAGCTCCATGAAAAAAAAAAAAAAGTCCCGCAGCGGACAAAAACAGCGAAGCGGCCGTCTGAAAGAGCCCTTAATGTTAAAAATGTTAATAAACAAACATTAACATGTTCAGTAACAGATTTGTGTCGAAATTGTGTTTATTTTGCAAAACTTTAAATGTTCAAAATATCGGCCCATATCGGCCGATACTGATATGCAATGGCCAAAATATCAGTATCGGCAACGAAAAACCGATATCGGTCGATCCCTACTGCAAAGTATGTTACCATGGGCAATAGGTTTAAAAGGCTAAAAATAAAACCTTTGTGGCTCACTGCCAAAGTTAAAAAAGCTATAAATAATAAGAAAAGAGCTTTTAAAAAAATATAAAAATGAAGGAGCACTATCATCATTTTAATGTTACAAAGAATATAACAGAATATGTAAAAAAGAAATCAAGGATGCATAAGTTCAAAATGAATGACAGATTGCAGAAGATAGTAGGACAAACCTCAAACGATTCTTCAAATATATGAATTGTAAAAATGTCAGGTCTGAGCATGTAGGCCTTTTACAAAATAATCTGGAGTGGATGACTGGGGACAAAGAGAAGGCAAATTTATTAAATACTTTCTTCAGCTCTGTGTATACAAAGGAGCATGAGGGAGCTCATGACCATAATGGGGGTGGTATTGACACAGCCCCAAATGATCCACAATGGCTCAAAAGTGATATGGTCCAGAAATATTTGGACAGACTAAGGGTGGATAAAGCACCTGGACCAGATGGTATCCACCCACGCATCCTAAATTAATTGAGCTCTGTCATTTCAAAGCCTTTGTTTTTACTTTTTAGGGACTTGCTAAAGACTGGAAAAGTACCACTGGATTGGAGTAGGGCCAATGTGGTGCCTATATTTAAAAAGGGATCAAAGTCTTTGCCAAGTAACTATAGACCTGTTAGTTTAACTTCTATAGTCCGGAAGATACTGGCAAATTTAATAAAAGACCACATAGATGGGTTCTTGCTGGAAAATAATATTTTAAGCAACAGACAGCATTGATTCATGAAAGACAGAAATTGTCAAACAAACCATACTTCTTGTAATGAAGAGGTAAGTAAAACCTTGGACAGAAGGGGGGCTGTGGATGTAGTATACTTGGATTTTGCAAAAGCGTTTGACACAATTCCCCACACACGGCACAAGCTAGTCTACAGGCTTGGAAAGATACATTTGTAAAAGGATAGAAAACTGGTTAAAAGATGGAATTCAGAGAGTAGTGGTTAATGATTTTTACTCTGAATGGTCTAAGGTTATCAGTGGTGTACCCCAAGGTTCAGGGTTGGGACCCTTACTTTTTAATATGTTTATAAATGATATAGGGTCTGGGATTAAAAGTACCATTTCAGTCTTTGCAGATGACACCAAGCTATGCAGTGGAATAACTTCCTTACATGATGTCTCCAACGTACAAGCCAACCTCAGTGCATTGTTTTTTTTTTTTTTGGAAACTATGTGGCAAATTAGGTTTAATGTTGATAAATGTAAAGTTATGCACTTGGGGGCTAAGAATATGCATGCATAATACATACTAGGCGGAGTAGAACTGGGGCAATCCATAGTGGAGAAGGATCTGGGTGTTTTGGTAGATCATAAGCTTAATAATAGCATGAAATGCCAAACTGCGGTTTCCAAAGCAAGCAAAGTCCTTTCTTGTGTTAAGAGAGGCATGGACTCCAGAGAGAGAGATATAATTTTGCCCCTGTACAAATCATTAGTAAGACCTCATCTGGAATATGCAGTTCAGTTTTGGGCACCAGTCAAAAAGGATATCGGGGAACTGGAGAAAGTGCAGAGAAGGGCAACCAAACAGAGCAATGGAGGAGCTCAGCTATGGGGAAAGATTAGAGGAACTGAATTGATTCTCTCTTGAAAAGAGGAGATTAAGGGGGATATGATCAACATGTATAAATACATAAGGGGTCCATATAGTGAACTTGGTGTTGAGTTATTCACTTTAAGGTCATCACAGAGGACAAGGGGGCACTCTTTATGTCTAGAGGAAAAGAGATTTCCTCTCCAAATACGGAAAGGTTTCTTCACAGTAAGAGCTGTGAAAATGTGGACTAGACTCCCTCCAGAGGTGGTTCTGGCCAGCTCAGTAGATTGCTTTAAAAAAGGCCTGGATTCTTTCCTAGGTGTACATAATATAACTGGGTACTAATATTTATAGGTAAAGTTGATCCAGGGAATATCCGATTGCCTCTCAGGGGATCAAAGGGAATTTTTTCCCCTGCTGTAGCAAATTGAACCATGCTTTGCTGGGGTTTTTCGCCTTCCTCTGGATCAACTGTGGGTAAAGAATTGTGATTATGGGATTGAATGGTTGGGTTTTTTATTGGTTGAGCCAGATGGACTTGTGTCTTTTTTCAACCTGACAGACTATGTAAACGGCCTCACTGGATTGGTTTTTTTTGCTGGGGCCACATATATGCGTAACTCTTTTGTGCTGGGAGCATGCAGCACAGCACGCTGCCAGCAAAAAGACCAGGATTTCAACGAGAGCATAAATGATCGGACCCGGTGCTCCCTATTCCAGGTCACCTGATCGCTGTGATAGCCTCTGATTGACTATTACATTGATCAGTTACTGTGAGCCCATCCCTGTGTTTACTTCCTCTTCTAAATAAGGAGGAATATACATTGTATTGTTCTCTCCTTGCAGGAGATGAAAAGGTAAATTTAAAAAGTGGGTAAAAATAAATAAATAAAGAAATACATTTTTAAAAAATAAAATAAAAAATAGATAGAATAATGTTAGATCTAGGTTAATGCCAGGGTTACTGGTAGGGCCAGGCAATGGTCAAAGGTCAAGGTCAGGGTCAGTATGTTTTTGGTAGGTTTAAAAAAAAATTGTAATTATAAAATAGAAAAGGCACTCACTGCCATCATCTATAATATGTACCAAATACAAAAAAAAACTCTAGATTGGACTATATTTACCAAATAAGGAGTACACAACAATATAAAAACAGATACATTTAATACAAAATAATTTGAAAATCATACAGTATATGTGTATGACTGTGACTTAAAAACAAACATATGTTTTTTCTCATATGATAGTCAAGACTCATGAAGATATATATTGCCTCCTTTCCACTGAGCGGTACGGCTCGGTTCGGTACGGTGCGTCGTTTTTGCTGTTTCCATTGTCAAAAGTGGTGAATGGTACCCTAATTCCGAACCGTACCGTACCACTTTTTTGGGACCCTTTCGTTGGGATACCAAGCACAATCATACCATACCAACAGGGTGGAGCTACACTCTGCAGAACATTGATTGGTTGACAGAGAATCATCATTTCCGCAGGCTTAGAATGTGGGGTTGCTTAACAGGACATAACAAAGTAATCTTACCCTCCTGTGCCATCGTTTATGTCTTTCTTTTCTTTCTTGGTTGTCCGTCTCGTCCCAGCATTTTCCTGTATTTTTCGGCTGTGTTTTTCCTTGCAGCCTGCAGCCTTTGCTCAAACAAACACTGTCTCCTTCTTGTTGCAAACAGCCACATTCCAAGAAGTAAGAACAAAATCTGCATTACTTCCTCCATTGTTGTTCCCTGTGTAGCTTTCTTTTTCGCACGAGAATTCTCTACTTTCCGGCATACACCACGCCTATCAAGTGACGTCGATCACTACTTTCCAGCTACACCATGCCTATCATGTAAGAGTACTTTTGACTGTGGAAATGCAAGCCTGATCAAGATGTACCCTTTCTAACCGTACTGAACTGTACTGAACCGAACCCTACCGCTCAGTGGAAACTAGGCATATTTGTATTTGGCATTGTCATGATTTTTTGAATTCTAGTTACTTTATCACTATATGAAGTTGACTCATCATTTTAAGTCACAGTCATACACATATACTGTATGATTTTTTAATTATTTTATATCTGTTTTTACATTGTTGTGTACTCCTTATTTGGCCAATATAGTCCGATCTAGAGTTTTCTTTTTGTTGTATAAGATACATATGACATAATGACGCAAACTGGTCATTGATCAAAAGGGAATCTTTACAGATCCACTTCACGCCAGCAGACTGCAGTAAAATAGTCTAAGAAGCAAACTGCAAATTTAAATTTGCCTGTGGAATGAATCTGAGAGTGAATTGTTTTTTTGTTAATTATATTTAGTAATGCTATTGTCACAGTCCCTGTAAATGCTTATGGTGAACACTGTACAAATAAGATGTGGGCGTTAGATAATTCTGGAGTAAATAACAATAATAAATTATTAAATACAAAGCTGAATGGATCAAGATGCAAAACAACATTTACAGGAGGAACTCACAACACTGATAGAAATACAGTTTGAAAAACTTATTGGCAAAAAAGAATTTAACCAAAAAGCAGAGACGCAATAAGCTGTCTGCAAGATTCCCTATAAAAGAGAATAATATACAAACATCTAAAAGTGATAGCAGAAAGAAAACCTCTTAGAAGAATCTCCACTTTTAGCTAAAAGTACAAGGTTTAAAAGCATTGCTGACTAAAAAATTTAAAAATAACTTGTTTGAAATAAAGGAATGAAAGCCTTCTAAAGCCATGTGAAATACAAACAAGCTTTACCTGGGAGTGTACAGAATTTAAAGAGAATGAAAACTCAGCATAGCAAGGCAGCCTTGATATCAAAATAAGAAAGTCCGCACTAGACTTCAAAAAATAAGTCTTTACCTTTGTTGTATTTAAAACATCTGTAATAAATGCGCAATTCACCAACTGAGTTTATTCCATATGCATACAAGTTACAATAGGTACTATGTATTTTATCAACTGAGCAGGATGTAAATTTGTTCTCCTTTATTAGTTCACTGTTGTGTTCTTGGCTTAAAACATCACCATATTTTGTTATGTGTTCCCTTAGAAGAACAAAAGGGAAGAAAGAAAAGAAAGACAGAAAGAAAAGAAAAGAAAAGAAAAGAAAGGAAAGAAAGAAAGAAAGAAAGAAAGAAAGAAAGAAAGAAAGAAAGAAAGAAAGAAAGAAAGAAAGAAAGAAAGAAAGAAAGAAAGAAAGAAAGAAAGAAAGAATGCATGCAACTCCACAGCTGTTTCCTTACATACGAATCTTGTGTGTCACTGCTATCTGCAACTGAACAAAAATTCATACAAAGTCTTTGGACATCTGCAGAGTGTTACATACAGTAGTTAACATTCATCATGAAATACAGTGAAATAATCAAATAACCTAATCTTCTCTAAATACTTTCATTCAGCTGCCTGTAACTCAGTTGTCCTGTTAATATTTAGGGGCCCACCAGCCCATAATATAATATAAGTAATTAGCACATGACGTTTAACTTTAAACACACGTAAATCATAACATCACAGTGAAGTTGATTAACTAAAACTGGAGAGTGCAATATTTGGTGCAGATCTACAGAGAAACCACTCAGCATCCAGTTTTTTTTTTTGTTTTTTTTTAACGCTTAACTGAACAAGCTGAAGTTAGAAGCTGGTTGGCTACCATGCACAGCTGCACCAGATTTTGCACTCTCCAGTTTTAGTAAATCAACCCTAGAGTGTAAGAATCTATACATAGGAGATTACATGGGTGGCTTGTTAGAACTTGGCTGTTTGGTTCACTTGTCACCAGGATTGTATGTCCATGGCTTTTCCATGTTTATCTAAATATCCAAACATATACTGGTAGGTTCCACCAAATACCCTAGTATGTGAACATGTATGTATGTATAATTGGGATACTAGATTTATGTTAGACTGAAAGCAAGTACCAACCATTCAGTGGCTGCTATCCCCTCTGCCGATCCTCCACTGGCTTCCACTCATCCAACAAAAAAAATTCTAAATGCTAACAGCAACCTACTAAGTCATGCACAAATCTTCCCCCAGCTACATCACAAACCTTGTCTCAAAATGTGAGAAAAAATTAGGATAGGTTGGTAAAGGTGCTGCCCGTAGGAAATAACTAAAATAGATACTGTGTGTGTGTAAAATCACTGAATACATACACAAATTAAATTCAATATTGATATAAAGTGGGAAAGTGCCAGTAATCTGAATTAATCAGGGGTGTAATTACCACAAATGCCCCAAAAAGTGCTCAGTGTAACGGAAGTATGCAATAGGCAATAATAACAAAAGTGCGCAAGATGTGATAAATATTTATTGTAGGTTATATCTTATATATAGTGCAGGTGATAAATAAAATATATAGTGCAACAATCTTATAGAAACCGTATGAAATGCTGCAAAGAATAAATATTGTGTATATATATTTTTCTTGATTTGATATGAAATATAGTGAGCAAAGGTGAATAAAGGAAAGCAAGAGGTTCTTTCCTAAAAAGTGTTAAAAGCAGTGTCCAGGATAAAACCAAAATTGTTCCACAAGAGTGTTTACACCTGTGTCAACCACTAGGTGTCACACTACCAATACAACCTGTATGTTGGAGACAGGCTGGCAAATGCGGGGGTCCCCTCCGTTTCTGATGAGCAGACGCTTTAGGCAGAAGGATCGATCTGAATGCTCAAGCAGAAAGAGAACCCCATGAGAAAATGTGCAAGGCGTTAAAGCAAAGACTAGTATACACTCACTCAGTAGGCTGATCAGGATCAGTAATACCCCGGGAAGCTTCTGCGTTCCACGGCTCAGGCTCCGAAACCAGAAGGACTTCTGCTGGACCAACCAAATTGTTCTCTCTGCTTCTCCAAGGACCTCCTGCTCTCTAGCTCCCTCGTCACCTCCTTCCATGCTCACTTCCAGGATTTCTCCAGAGTCTCTCCCATTGTTTTGAACCTCCTACTCCAATCTCTCTATTTCCTACTCTATCCCCCTTTAGGGAATCACTAAAAAGAGAAGCCTATCCTGCATTTACCTAACAACTAAACTTTATTTCCTCCATCAGTTCATCCCCCACAGTATTACCTTTTGTATCAATTGCTGCTCCTGTTTAGATAGTAAACCCTATGAAGCAGGGCCCTCTGATTCCTCTTGTATTGAATTGTATTGTAACTGTACTGTTTCCTTTTATTTTGTAAAGCACTGCGCAAACCGGCACAACATAAATCCTGTAAAAATTATGATTTAAAAGAAAACTAAATTCCGGCCAGGTGGACAACTAGGTCTCTGACACACCCAAAAGTGTTGGATGCCAGCAACACCACAAAATTTGAATCACCTCTAACAGAAAACATGAGTATGAAACTTCTTCATGTACAGGGTACCTACATTTGTAACAGTGGGAACAGAGTCACTTTAACAATTTCAGGGTCTGAGGCACTTCAGAATATGTCAGCGCTACATTCTGTAAAAAATTGTTTATAAATAGACTCATCAGGGTTTTTCTGCAAACAAATTTTCTGTATCATGTAGAGATTTTTTTTGCTTATCGGAACAGTCATTCTTTAAAATATAAGATTTTTGCAAGGTAAATATGCTACTACACACTCCTTAGTGCATTTAAATGTTTCTTTCTGTCACTTAATTGTATGGGTTTAATCTTCCTTCTAATGCACTCATTTGAATAGGTCTACTGTGCAAAAAGAAGGTACAGTATAAGAAATGATTAGTGCATTAAACCTCTTCATGCCCTGGCATCAGAAAGTAAGAGTCAATCATTCAAACACAACAGATGGTATTAAAGATGTTTATTACAAAGGATCATCGCTTATACAGAAGTTTCCTTTCTGTTGTAATAATTACCATTTAATGTCACACAGATGTATAACAGTATGTAGATGTCCCCAGAAAAACACATCATTAATTGACGGAGTGCAGGATTTTTCATCTTTTCTTAGGAGTTCTGAAGATGTGTAGGACAATCTAACTTTAACTTGTTAACCCACAAAGAAGAATACTTGTGAGATTGTTTTGAACAGAGCAAATTAAATTAGAATTTCAGACACATATGCAGCGTATTTATTAACACATGCAGTCATATTCTTTAACCTTTTTTCAGTTTTTACCCATAATTTATCAACGTATGCAGAATAATAATTTTGCTGTTGATACTGTTAATTTTAACAAGCTTTAGGCCTCATGTGCACTGGACATTTTTACAGCTGCTGTTTTTGGCTTCAGGCATTTTTTTCTGCATCCAGTGAACTCCCCAGCATGTTATCCTATGTATCCATGCACACATAGGCTGTTATCAGCGTTTTTAGGCAGGGGGTCTTCTGGCTGGAAAAAAACCTAGAACTAGAGGGCTTTAGGAGGAGTTTTTTAACTGTAAAAATGCTCTTACTCTGTTAAAAGCTTAAAGTGGAGTTCCGGCCTATTTTGCAACTTTAGTGATTCCTGAAGTGCTCGCTGTGCTGATCAACAATTGGGCATTTTCAATTTTTTTGCGGGGGTCCCTTTCCTTATTTTCAGGGCATTTATGATTGTACTTCCTCCTTCTCCCCCCCTCTGTGGCCACGGCCACCGACATAACTTCCGCCTTTACATTGCATCCTGGGAGGTGTTTGTCATCACTCCCAGGAGGCCGGAATCAGGAAGAACTCCCAGAACACTCCCTGGAATCAGGAAGAAGGAAACAGCAGATTACGCTGCGGCTTCAGATGCCCACGTCTAAGATGGCCGCGCCCAGACAGCATTTTTAAAATTAAGATTTTGACTAAAATCCAATACTATAACACCTTGTAAGTATGAGAATAGCGGTTCTGTAAAGGGCGATGGATTAGTATTATAGGGGTATTTTTAGTTAAAAAAGGTATTTGAGGCCAGAATTCCGCTTTAAAAGCGATGAAAAACGCTAAAAATCAATGAAAAACTTGGCTATTCAGCGTTTATCAGTGTTTTTTAGCTGTAAGCTTTTGTGGGACTATAGTTTTGCTAAAAAAAAAAAAATACTTAAAAATGGTATAACTAAAAAATGCTAAAAAATGCTACTTGAAAAACACTGCAAAGCTCATTCTACAGCTCCAGCTTTCTACAGCTAACCCTACTGGCGTTTTTATAACCTCCAGTGTGCATGATTTGTTTGGTAAATGACATTTCGCTATTTTCCGAGACATCGTTCGAGAACCAATTATGATGACCAAGGATGCTACTCTTCCTGTTGTTGGGCTGGGAGTAATTGCTCTAAGCCGAATTCTTGGCAAGAAAAAGAGGACCTCCTGGTCCAAAATTTGGTTGCTCAACCGTGAGCAATTTTCCCACATGTCCTTGCTGCGGGAGCTACAGGAAAATAATCCTGATGACTTATTTGAGGATGACGGATCCATGTTTTCCCCGTCTTCTTGCCTTGGTGTCCCCCTATATTCGGAAGCAGGATACATGTATGCGGGTTGCAATTACTCCTGAGCAAAGGCTAATTGCAACATTGAGATATCTTGCAACAGGGAGAAGCCTGCAGGATCTCAAGTTTACCACAGGTATCTCCCCCTAAGCTCTTGGAGTCATCATCCCTGAGACCTGCTCTGCTATCATTAAAGTTTTGCAGAAGGACTATATCAAGGTATGTTTCTTGTTTTTCAATTACATTCAATGTGTTTGTCATGTCAACATAATTTAGTTTATTTTGGATGTACATCAAATTACATATTTCATTATTTTGTAACTGCCCTCTGGCCTCATGCACATAGTTGTAAAGCTCTATTTTTTACTAAGCATTTCTAAAATTAGCAAGTAACTACCCCAGCATCCTCTCCTATGTGTCCATCAACGCATAGCCTGTTAACAGTATATTTTATTTGTGTAATTTTCTGACGTTCCCAGAATCCATTATCCCTTTTTTTTTACATAGTTTGTGAGGTTGAAAAAAGACATCAGTCCATCCAGTTCAACCTATGATTAAGTATGTTTATTTTCTGCTGTAAAAACATTCAGTGTGCACAAACCCTTAATAATGTTTAAAAGCATAGTTTTACCCACCCACCCATGCAAAATATAAAAGTCAGCATATACAAATACTGTAGCTGGTGAATTACAATATTATGACATTAGGAGGCGAGTGTTAAATGTATGTAGATGTTATACCCAAAAATGCAAAAGATTCCCTCCATTTTGTTCTTATCTTAAAGTTGCATAAGCATTTGTGTGCCAAATGTGTGTGTAATAATGTGATGTGCACAAGCACTAATTTTTATAATATTTTTATCCAACAGTTTCCAACCAACCCAGAGCAGTGGCAGGAAGTTGCTGGCCAATTCCAGGAGCAGTGGGATTTTCCGAATTGTGGGGGTGCTATTGATGGCAAGCACGTCTGCATCATCCCACCACCTAATTCTGGATCATATTATTTTAATTACAAAGGTTTTTTTTTAGCATTGTAATGCTTTCAATTGTCAATGCTAATTATGAGTTTATTTTTTTGGACATTGGGAAGAATGGCCGAAACTCTGATGGGGAATTATTGACCAAACTGAGTTTGCTCGGCGGCTACAAAATAGCACTCTCAACTTGCCTTCCAGTGACCAAACAATTGAGGGTCTCAATTTTGTTTTCGTTGCTGATGATGCCTTTGCTCTTGGGGAACATCTGTTGAAGCCATTCCCTCTGAGAAACCTCACTCCCGAGCAAAGGATTTACAATTACCGGCTACCCCGTGCCAGAAGAGTGGTGGAGAATGCCTTTGGGATTATGTCAAATAGGTTTAGACTTTTACTCAGCTCCATCAATCTGGCATTGCACAAAATCAATCATGTTGTCCTCTGCTGCTGCATCCTGCATAATTTTTTGCGCAGGAATGCAGAGAGATATGTAACTTCTCAGCCAATTGAGAGTGACCCTGCCATGCCAGGGCCTAGTGTAGAGGCTGAAGCACGTGGGGCTGTAGATCCAATGACACCCATGGAAGTAGCCGTTCTGGCTTGGCCTCCAGAAGTGACCGTGATGTCCGACAAATATATGTCGACTATGTTGTTGGTAGAGGGGCCATTTCTTGGCAGAAATTCCTGCCTGATACAGTCTAATTTGTCTCAATAATTTTTTATTTGTGCAATTAAAAGATTTTGCATTTATTCAGGAGTGTGTATTTTAATTTTTTTTGGTACATGCCAAAATCAACATGTTTTTTGTTCAGCATGTGTTATATATGTGTGACATTTTGAGGGTTAATACATTGATCAGTGTGTTAATCTACTGTTGTATCTTCCCTGCTGTTAAAATTATATTTTTAACATGTGTGTTTGGTTTACCACTTGCTCCAATAGTGAAATTAGACTTTAACTGATCCACGAGGTCACTATATCTTATTTATTTTTAACCACCACATTTTTCACTAAAGATAATCTAAATTGCAGAAGATACATGTGCATTTGGGTACATATGTCAAGTATCTTGATTCATATGTTTTATATACAATTTAATATGCTAAATATGAAATCGCTAAGCTCTGGGGCGTTGCTAGGTGGCCAAAAGACCAGGGCCTTCAGCCCACCAGGTAAATTAGATAACCCCTCTCACATTGTAAAGTAGGTCCCAACCAAGGTCCACCCAATGTCTCCTTACATTGGTGGTCATTGACCAGAAGTCCCCCATACATTGTTTATATTTTTTTCTTAAACCATTAGTGTAATAACAACTTAGCTCCACCTGTTATGTTGTGTTAATTTATGACATCCTTCTCACTGACCACCAATGTAAGGAGATGTCAGTCTTATGTGAAACTCGCTCAGTGTAGAGATATAAGTGTTATATATAGGTAATCTAAAGGGAAATGAACAAATAAAGCAGAGATTCACTATATATTACACAGATCTCAGTACACTGAGTGCTAGTACCTATAACACTGACATATCGAATCCTATGAGTGCTAGTCCTTAAATAGAACCATTGAGTGCCACTCAGTCTACAGATATCATTGTGCACTCAGTGTACTAGTGAATATCACTTGTTAGATGGCCACTGGGCCAGAAGGAACACTCATTCTGCCAGGCTGATAATTATACACACAAACTAAACTGCTTTAATTACCTTAAACTATGTGAACAGGACAGCCATCATACATTTTGGGCCACCTTACACAGCTTTAGACCTGGTCCCCCCCCCCCCACGGGCCTGACCACTACCATTCCCCCAAATATGGCCACTGGCCAGAGGTGTATACCAAATTTGCACTATGTGTGGGTGTTAAACGCCATATTTTCTCACTACCCCCCCATCTCTGAACCCCCACCCCCCCCCCGCACCCTCTCTAACTGCGTTGGCCAGGAGTGTACACATGTTGCAGGTGCACTGCAGGAATTATACACACTGTCACCTAGGTGTACCGCCTGGCAAGTGTGACCTATTCAAGTGAATCGGGCCAATCTTCAAGCCCCCTGCAACTGTGTGCAATGCATGCTCATGTGGGGTCCAAGCAGGTAGTGATGAGGTGATAAACGCCTCCTCACCACCTCCTTTAACCCCTTGGTCACTGTACTGCACAAGGTTGCAGAGCGCCTGCTCTTCGTTTTAATTGGGCACACTTGGCAGATGCTACACCTGTTAAGTGTGACAGGGTGAATCATTTCTGCTGAGGCATGTGTACACCCTTGGCCACTGCAGTTAAAGGGGGTGGGGTTTGTGGTGTGAAGAGGATATGTATTGGGGTGTGCTTAGGGAGAGGTGATAATCCCTTTCCCCAGAATAGCAAAAGTCCTATCTCCTCCCCAAACACCGCACAATCCATATCCTCTAGCCCCCCCCCCCCCCCCTTCCCGATGCCACTGGGCAAGCTACAATTTTCTTTAGTGCACATGTACAAAGAGAGATTTTGAGAAATTAAATTTGGCAACATTTGAAGATGACAGATATTAGGCAAAGAAATATTAGAACACACATTGTTGAATGAAAACATTTTTTATTAACACACATTCACAGGGTTAGGGTAAGGGTTAGGGTAAGGGTAAGGGTAAGGGTTAGGGTTAGGGTTAGGGTAATGGTAAGGGTTAGGGTTAGGGTAAGAGTAAGGGTGTTGTAAAGTGCTTAAACACCAGACTCTCTTTGGTGAGAACATCTAGCTTCCTAATAATTTGTGGGAACTTTGTTCAGTAGACATGTTACAAAATATTACGAAAAACAGTTCTTCAACTCTTATTATTTAGTACTTTTAAAAATTACTCATATGCAGAGGAGCCCTGTATAAAAATGTAAAAAACTTTTGGACACCTCTTGCACATCAACAATTAGTGGCCAAAATATAGGCCATAACATTTTTAGATAAAATTGGGAAAAACAAAAATATCCCAAATAACAAAAACAAAATATAATACAATCCAAGTAACCTTAAAATTTTGCAAGCAGGTCAACAAAGTCACGCATTTTGCATTGTAAAGCTGTAGCAGCTTCCTTTATTTTCTCTAGTTCGGAGCAACACTACGACACATCAACAGTAATCCTGGCAATGATACAACTGTGAATAACATACCCTGTTAATAAGACAAAAAAAAAGTAAGGCAATGACAAGCAAGTAACTGAGTTCTAAATTCTTTAAACATTTGGGGTCAAGTTCATCATAAACAAATAAATAGTTAGTACCTACCCTGTGCATTGTTGTGTGTAACCTGCTTGCCCTTATGACACCTATACTACTATGAAAGTAAACAGTGCAAACGTTATGTTCTCTTTGCACTGGTGTCTGTGGCTCATAAACAATTCCACCTGTTGACACAAACAGCTCATTACACCTCTTCCTCCCCCATGGTAATGCACTTTATACTATGTACATTAGCACTGTATGGTTTCACACCTTGCTAATGTAGCAAAAAGGTAGTTTCTTTTAGGCCACTTTCACACTTGTGTGACTTGTCATGCAATTTGGGACTGCAAAATTGCATGACAAGTTGTTCTCCATTATTTCCAAAAAGTACCATTCATGTCATGGATATGCAATAATGTCTGGTAGCTTACCTGTTCCTCATGTCTGCATTAAGGGCCAGACTCTTCCTTCTGGCTGCTTTTATCACCTCTACTTCCTGTTCCTAGCCCGCCCAGGTCATCACAGGAAGCCTATATTAACCAGCGCACTGCAGGCCTGCCTTGCTGTTCAACAGTATTAGTTTCCTGTTTCCTGTTTGCCATCTGCTTGAAACTACTCCTCTGTGTACCGACTTTGGCTTGTCTCTGACTATTCCTGTTTGCCTGTTACCCTGATCATTGGCCTGTCCCTTGACTACCCTTGTCTGCCTGTTACCCCAACCTCGGCTTACCCTTCACCATTCTGTGTGTCCTGAGTGGCTGCTTCCCTTCACTCCCTATGGAGCGTGACCTGGGGGACCCCAGGGGCCGCGACCTGGGCCCAGCTGCAGCGAAGTCCATCCTCACCACTAGAGGCTCTGGTGAACACCTGCTGGGTCTTAGACTCCGCACCCTGGGGAATCTTGGGTTCACGTTCCGGTCCATCCGCAGCAGTCTGCTATAGGGTTCACTACCTTGCGCTGCGCCCCTGCCTCCACAGGGTGCAGTTGTCACCTGGCCACAGGTGATCTGACAATTCATATCTATTCGACTTGAAGTCGCACTGAATTCAAAGTAGTCACTGCACTACTTTGGCACGATTTTGAAGTGTTTTATGGCCAAAGATATTCAAGCCCAGTCAAAAGCATTAAATCAAATACACAAAAATATAAATACACTATAACCAACATTAGAATAATACTTACTTGGGCACAAAACAGGCTCACCAACACTTGGTTCTGTTTGTGTATTTTTTGGACACTCACTCCGAGTCATGGCAGGGGATCTTGGAGCAAATAATTCCAGATCTGAGGCGGCTGTAGGTGACAGATCCCATGTCTCAAATGAGGGAACTTTGGTGACATCTGGAATGTCCATTTTGTCTGAAATACAACAATAGAAGGTTAAAGAATCATCCCAAACTCACGTCTGTTTTTGGCTCCCATTTCTTAACATTATGTGGCTACCAACCTTGATGTTGCTGTGGTGATAAGCTGATTTGCTCAACACTTGACTCCACCATGCTGCACTCTGGACTACTTGCCACATTGCTTTCCTCCATAGTGTTCACACTGTCTTTTGTTTGATAATTTTCTACATAATAAAAATGTGGCATGTCAGGAAATTGACAGGGGTAATTTAGCTATGACATGGTGCACTGCTTGACAGCTGTTTTCACATAAAATATTCTGACATGCACATGGTTACCTCCTAAAAGGTAAGGACATAAATGATTTAGTTAGCAAAGAAAACAATTACCTTTTTTTTTTTTTTGAATGTGCCATTGCATCATTGACCATGTCTTCATTGTTTTCCTCCAATGTGGATGGAGCAGGCATGGTAGATTCCCTTCTCCTCATATGTTGTCTTTGTTTTATTTTCATTTTTCTTTTTTTTCCTATTTTAAGGTGAAAAATACAATATGGAACAAATATGAGTTAGTCTAAAAAATTATTATCAATAATATGCATATATAGTTTATTATGGATTCATGTTTTTTCATTTAATATACAAATACCTTATAAATATATAAATAAAATACATGACAATTTTAAGTATTAAATAAAGTTTTCTTGGACATTAGTATATCTACATTTCTAAATAACATACACCAAATATACACAATACATATTGTTTAGACACAACTATTGCTTACTTCTTTTTAGGATATGATGGATGTGACCTAGCTGCCCTTGTTCCCGATGTTTCAGATCTGACCATCTTTTTCGGATTTGGTCCTTCGATCGATCCACACCATAAATACTCTTTAGAGATGAAATGACCTTCCCAAGAATTCTGTCTTTTCTGGAGTTGGGCCTTTCATAATTCTCCAACTTGCCATCATAATCGTTTTTCTCCAGTATGGCCACCATCTCAACCATCTGACCCTTGCTCATAGGTGTGGCTTTGGGTTTTTTCTGAGCCCAACCACTGGGGCATTGACTGCAACTCCCGATTCTGCCATCTCCTCCACTAATCTTCCGCCGACTCATGTGTCTGTGTGTCGCATGCAGCTTAATATTCGGCACGTACACACTCCTGCATCAGCGCGCCACTGGAGGCAGAGTTGACGCATGCGCAGTATTTAAAGGCCGCCAGATCGTTCGTTTGACGATTTGCCATCGGACAGATCTGTCACAGGAGCACGATCGATCGGCGAACCACGAATCATCTGAGCAAACAAAGGTACAACTTTAGATTAGAGCATGGGTGTTTTGTGGCCTATACAGCTTATATTGGGCCTATCTTATGGGAAAACAACATGATCTTTCACTATGTTTTGTGTTGTGTTGTGTTGTATTGTGTCTTGCAGGCCTCATGGTTGACAAATTTACGTCACCGGATATCTTACCCCAATTTATTGAGGAATACAGACAGATGCCGTGTTTGTGGAGGGTGAAGAGTAAAGATTACTCTAATAAGCAAATCCGAAATGCTGCTCTGCAAAAATTTGCAGATTTGTGCAAAACATTCTGCCCCAATGCTGACATTAATTATGTCAGAAATAAAATCTCAAATCTGCGCAGCATCTTTAAAAGGGAGCTCAACAAAATCAGAGATTTGGAAAGGTCAGGAGCTGCTGCAGATGACATTTATGCACCAAGGCTCTGGTACTTCGAGAGCCTGCGCTTCCTGACAGAACAGTCAGAACCCAGGCCATCGCTCTCTACTCTCCCTTCCACTGCGGCAGAGGGCTCATGTGCTGAAACCCAGGAGGAAGATGTAGAGGAGCCAACCTTGACACAGGAATAGCATTTAACAATATATTGTCTGCAATAAATATAATGATGCTAAACAAATATTAGCAAGGCAAATATTTATCCTTAATGTAAAGTCTGTTATTTTGTGAAAATAATCAAACAAACGTGACATTTTATATACACTATAACATTATAATAATGTACTCATTTCCTACACAGGAAAGTGTCAATGTGGAGGAGCCAAGTGGAAGGCGTCATCAGAGCAGCCAGTAACCACCCAACCTCCTGAAAAGAGAAGAAAAAAAACAAAAAACTTGGAGGAGGCCACTGCTTCCTTCCTAAGCCAGGCCTCTATGGCCCTGCAAAGAAAGCCAGATGAGGCTGATTCATTTGGCTTTTTTATTTTATTATTTATTTATTTTTTTTAAAGGAGGGTGCTCCCCTTATGTTTTCAGTCTCCAGATACCAAGTGGGAGAAATTGCATCAAACACTGCGGGCTTTTTTATTAAAAACTTGACAGTGCAAAATCCGATGTAACTCTGCAAAGAAACCAATCAGCTGCTACGTTTATTGCCAAAGCTTAATTGAACAAGCTGATGTTAGAAGCTGATTGGCTACCATGCACAGCTGCACCAGATTCTGGGTACACCCATTTTAGTAAATCTACCCCTGTTTGTATGTTGTGCAAGCAGCTCCAAGCTAAAGTCCCCATCCACTGTCACTCTTACCACTTAAGTTCAGTTATTTAAAAGGAAAAATTTAGGAACTGGGGACAAAAATAAACTTGGTTAATAACTATATAGATTTAAATAACTATAGACCAGTGTTCGCCAACTGTTTGGAGCTCCCATACCATTAAACTCACAATTTTGAATCCTGAGGATCACTAACATGAATTGTACATGCCTTATACACACAATGCTGCCCTCCTCCCTCTGGATCACACTGATGCCCTAGTGCTCTCTGCACTTCTCCCAATGCCTCCCTCTTTTGCAGGAGCCGGAACTACAGAGGAGGCATGGGGTATTATTAGTACAGTATTGACTGTCAGCGCACATTGAGAACAACACTGGAAACAACATTGGGCGGTATACATTCGCCAAAATGTTAATTTGTGGCAGAACACTTGGGCCAACATGTTCTCTTGGACCATCAGTGGTCCACAGACCACTGGTTGGCGACTGCTGCTATAGACTCTAAAGATTGTAGTTAGCCATCTACCTGAGCAGTTCGAAATGTGATTATGATATTAAATCAGTTATCAAAATTTATCAGAATTTTTTCAAGCCCTCACACAGGTCACTTAGCCCACTCAACCATACAAATTATTGAGGCCCCACTTACACTTACACACTTTCTAGCATGGTAAAAACATCTGTTGGAGTTTGGCATAATAATTGTTGTCCCCATCTCAGTACTGCTATGCAGCATGTTTTGAAAAAACTTTTTGTTTGCATTTTATGCTTCTTTCAGTGACAGCGCTTACCATAAATCACTTTTTAGAGGGCAGAAAAGCAGCAGTAGGCAAGTGTTCAGGAGGCTATCCCAAGGGGGATTTTGTAGTAAAAAATATATTTGAACTCTATGGGCAAGTTTGACAAGTGATGTCACCTGTCAAACTCGGCAGTCTGAGTTAAAAATGCTGTGGCCTTGAAGCAAAGCATCATAGCCATAGCATGTGTACACCCCTGCCAGGCTGTAAAGTTAGAAACATAGAAACATAGAATGTGTCGGCAGATAAGAACCATTTGGCCCATCTAGTCTGCCCAATATATCTGAATCCTATGAATAGTCCCTGGCCCTATCTTATATGAAGGATAGCCTTATGCCTATCCCATGCATGCTTAAACTCCTTCACTGTATTTGCAGCTACCACTTCTGCAGGAAGGTTATTCCATGCATCCACTACTCTCTCAGTAAAGTAATACTTCCTCATATTACTTTTAAACCTTTGCCCCTCTAATTTAAAACTGTGTCCTCTTGTGGTAGTTTTTCTTCTTTTAAATATGCTCTCCTCCTTTACCGAGTTGATTCCCTTTATGTATTTAAAAGTTTCTATCATATCCCCTCTGTCTCTTCTTTCTTCCAAGCTATACATGTTAAGGTCCTTTAACCTTTCCTGGTAAGTTTTTTCCTGCAATCCATGTACTAGTTTAGTAGCTCTTCTCTGAACTCTCTCTAGAGTATCTATATCCTTCTGGAGATATGGCCTCCAGTACTGCGCACAATACTCCAAGTGAGGTCTCACCAGTGTTCTGTACAGTGGCATAAGCACTTCTCTCTTTCTACTGCTTATACCTCTCCCTATACATCCAAGCATTCTGCTGGCATTTCGTGCTGCTCTATTACATTGTCTTCCCACCTTTAACTCTTCTGAAATAATTACTCCTAAATCCCTTTCCTCAGATACTGAGGTCAGGACTGTGTCAAATATTCTATATTCTGCCCTTGGGTTTTTACGCCCCAGGTGCATTATCTTGCACTTATCCACATTAAATTTCAGTTGCCAGAGTTCTGACCATTCTTCTAGTCTTCCTAAATCCTTTTCCATTTGGCGTTTCCCTCCAGCAACATCAACCCTGTTACATATCTTTGTGTCATCAGCAAAAGGACAAACCTTACCATCGAGGCCTTTTGCAATATCCCTTATGAAGATATTAAACAAAATTGGTCCCAGTACAGATCCCTGAGGTACCCCACTGGTAACATGACCTTGTTCTGAATGTTCTCCATTGACTACAACCCTCTGTTGTCTGTCACTCAGGCACTGCCTAATCCACTCAACAATATGGGAGTCCATGCTCAATGACTGCAGTTTATTGATAAGTCTTCTATGTGGGACAGTGTCAAAAGCCTTACTAAAATCTAGATATGCAATGTCTACTGCACCTCCACCGTCTATTATTTTAGTCACCCAGTCAAAAAAATCTATAAGATTTGTTTGACATGATCTCCCTGAAGTAAACCCATGTTGTTTTTCATCTTGCAATCCATGGGATTTAAGATGTTCCACAATCCTATCCTTTAATAGGGTTTCCATTAATTTGCCTACTATTGATGTCAGACTCACTGGTCTCCATTAATTTGCCTACTATTGATGTCAGACTCACTGCTCGATTCCTCCCTACTACCTTTCTTGTGAATGGGCACGACATTTGCCAATTTCCAATCTTCCGGGACGACTCCTGTTACTAATGATTGGTTAAATAAATCTGTTAATGGTTTTGCCAGCTCACCACTAAGCTCTTTTAATAATTTTGGGTGTATCTCATCAGGACCCTGTGACTTATTTGTCTTCACTTTAGACAGCAATCTTAGAACGTCTTCCTCTGTAAAGACACATGCATCAAACGATTCATTATTCATCCTTTCAAGTGGAGGTCCTTCTCCTTCTTTTTCTTCTGTAAAAACTGAACAGAAGTATTCATTAAGGCAGTCGGCTAGCCCTTTATTCTCTTCTACATACCTTCCGTCCTTTGTTTTTAATTTAGTTATTCCTTGTTTTAATTTCCTTTTTTCATTTATATATCTGAAGAATGTCTTATCCCCCTTTTTCATAGACTGAGCTAGTTTTTCTTCTGCCTGCGCTTTAGAAGTTCTTATAACTTGCTTGGCCTCTTTCTGCCTAATCTTGTAGATTTCCTTATCTTCATTGCTCTGGGTTTTTTTTATAATTACAAAATGCTAGCTTTTTATTTTTAATGATTTGGGCCACTTCTGCTGAGTACCACAGTGGTCTCTTCCTTTTTTTGCTTTTACTGACAAGTCTAATGCAATTTTCTGTTGCCTTCAATAATGCACCTTTTAAGTAGTTCCATTTCTCCTGGACTCCATGTAATCCGTTCCAGTCTGATAAGGACTCATTTATGACTAATTTCATTTTTGAAAAGTCTGTTTTTCTAAAATCTAAAACTTTTGTTTTTGTGTGGTGTGACTCTTTCACAGTTCTTATATTAAACCACACTGACTAGTGATCACTAGATCCCAAGGTTTCGCCTACAATGACATCATATACCGAAGTTAGCATTTGGGTGGGCAGGTGTCAGAACATGGCTCAGCTGTCTGTTTTTACTAACACCTAGGCGCACATGTAAATGATCCCTGGGTGCATTGGGGGGACCCATAGAAGCAAATGGCAGTGCATCAAAAACCGTATAGCATATGTTTTGATGCATTGCATCCGGTTTTGACAAGGCTTGGTTAACTCTATTCACTTCAAATTCTAAATTCAATAGCATGGGGAAAACCTGTGTCAACACACAACAAAACACATGTTCATGCATAAAGGAATCACACATTGATGCATGACAATGCACCTGCCCACCTCTGTTGACATGTACAGATCTAAAAGGGCTCTAAAAGGGAATTCCAGATAATGCTAGATGATCTTCAAAAAATACAAAGAAAACTGTCATGAAAGAGACATGGAGGCTGTATTTTTTTAGTGCATTTTGCAGTTTGCAGAAATGCACTGCAGTCAATTTAACAAGGTTTCCTATGGTGCATATTCACATCTATGCATTTTTCAGCCGGTGTGTTTTTGGAAAGGGTCAGGGACTATATTTTCCAGGAGCAGATTGCATTTTGCGTGTAATAGACTTCAATAGACTAGCACCAAAAACTAGAGTGTTGCATTTTTGATGCGTTTTTACATGCTTTGTGTTTTGCATTTTGTTTTTTCTCCATAACAAACTATGTATAGCTGGTTGTTAAGGAGCAGGCTGGGAAGCTGGCTGCTGCATCCTTAACAACCAATGAGTCATTGTAAGATTAAATAATCGCCGGCAATAAAACAAATTGGTAAAAAAACAGTCCTCCGGGTCTGGAATCATTTTGAGGGGAACCCCACACCAAAATTTAAAAAAAAGTGGCACGCCCCCCCCCCCCCCCCCCCCACACACACTCCATACCAGATCCTTATCTTTTTTAATTTATATCTTTATTGGTGATTTTTATATATACATACATTTCAAACAAATATTGTCATGTTCTGCCCAAACCCCACCCCTCCTCCCCCCAATTAAACCAAGAGACCAAAGAAAAAAAAAAAAAATTTTTATAAACACATTCCCACCATTTCTCCATATGAAAATGTATCGCATGCTATACTCCTATACGCCTAGAGGGGTAAGGGGACCGTCCCCCCGCAGTCTGGACCAGGCCCCACCCAGGGTGACCCTCTCTTATACTCCCTTTAAGAAGAATTGGCTTCCAAGTATTGCACCCAGGGTCTCCATCTCAACTTAACTTGATCCTCTGAGTTTCCCAATTTGGCAGACAGTTCTTCCATCTTAAGAATCTCGTTAACCTTCCCACACCACAACTCGTAAGTGGGGATCACTGCCTGTTTCCAAAAGATAGGTATGCATGCCCTTGTTGCATTCAAGAGACGCAAAGTCAGGGACTTCCTATAGCTCCTCACTGAGCTTCCTGTCAAATGCAGCAAGCACAACGCGGGGTCCTCTAATATATCCACATTAGTTATAAGTTTTATGGCCACTGCTATCTTATTCCAAAATGGCCGCACTCTTTTGCATCCCCAAAAAATATGCAGCATATTTCCATCCTCCAATCCACACCGCCAACATTTTTCTGAGACCGCCTCTTTTATTCTGTGTAATAATGATGGAACTCTATACCATCTGGTTAGAATTTTATACCCTGTTTCTTGGATCTTACTATCTAGTGATGATTGATGGGCTAATCTCAGGATCTTATTTATCTGCTCTTTTGACCACACGGTATTTAGCTCCTGCTCCCATTTTTGGATAAACGGCAATTGTTGGTCCCCTTCGTCCTCTGACAGCTGTGTATAGAACCTTGAGATCAGGTGGCCCGTCGCGTTACCTGTTCTACACATATTTTCCAAATCCGTTAGCTCTCGTGGTGCATACCCTTTCTGCTGAGCTGATCCGATATAATTATACAACTGATAGAGGCTGAAATAATCTAGCAATTCTCCTGCACCTGTCCTAAATTCTTCTAGAGAGGGCATAGGGCCATTTTGCCATATGTCACATAGGCGCCTTCTACCATCCTGAGCCCACCTACGGATTCTGGCATTTATGCACCCCGGGGGAAAATCCGGGTTCCCCAAGATCGGTGTCATCGGAGATAGACCAGGGGCTACCCTCCAATGAGACTGAATTCTCTTAGTTTCTTTTATAGTCGCTCCCACTGTAGGATGTTTGAGAATAGCGTCTTTAGATTCGAACACCGACCATGGGGCTGGGGGGGGGTTAGCTGTCCTGTTTCCCCATTCTCTAACTCCACCCAACGTTTGGTAAGTTTATTGCAGTGCCAGTCTACCACCCTTACTATATGGACCGCCCTGTAATATCTCAAGATATCTGGCAATCCAATCCCACCTCTTGCTTTGGGTAAGGCCAACGTCTGCATCTTAATTCTAGGGGACTTATTTGCCCAAATATAGGCGCGGAGTATGCCCTTAATTGATTGAAAAAATTATTTTGGAACTGCTATCGGAATTGTCTGCATTAAATATAGAATACGGGGTAACACATTCATTTTGATAACGCTACAGCGCCCGAACCACGTCACTGCTAAAAGCTGCCATACTCTAAGATCTGCTTTGATCTTTCCTAAAAGCGGAAGGTAATTCTTTCTATAGAGATCCGCGGGATCTGCCGTTAACTGTATCCCTAAGTATTTCAACGTATCTGAGGCCCATTGAAACGGAAACGCTGTTCGAAGTGTTCTCTCTTCTTGATCAGATAACGATACGTTGAGTGCTGCTGATTTGGTTACATTAATTTTATAGTTAAAGAACCCACTATAAGTCTGCAGGGCGTCCAGAATATTTGGCAATGAAAGAGAAGGGTTAGTAGCGAAAAACAGCAGGTCATCCGCAAACGTGGCAACCTTATGTTGTTCCCCCCCACTTTGGATTCCCGATATATCCGGAGAACTCAGAATTCTGCACAATAGGGGTTCCAGACACAACACGAATATAAGCGGGGATAAAGGGCACCCCTTCCGGGTGCCATTAGAGATAGGGAAATAACTTGACCTCCATTCATTTACCCTGACCGCTGCCGTAGGGACCGTATAGAGTGCCAGTATAAATTGCAGCATTTGCGGTCCCAAGCCTATGTATGACAGGGTGGTCCGGATAAAATCCCATGCCACCCTGTCAAAGGCCTTCTCCGCATCTGCTGCTAAAAGGACCATCTTCTTACGTGATGTACGTGCCAGATGTATTAAATCTATGGCTCGGATTGTATTATCCCGGGCCTCCCGGGAAGGAATAAAGCCTACTTGGTCGAAATGGACCAAGTCTGCCATATAAGGTAAGAGCCGATTTGCTAATATTCTTGCATATAGTTTCGTGTCTACATTTATCAGGGATATCGGGCGGTAGCTGCCACAGCACAAGGGGTCTTTCTCTTCTTTAAGTATTAAAGTAATATGCGCCCGTAGAGAATCCAACGGGAACGCCGCTCTTCTTCGCACTTCATTAAAATGTGACAGTAGGGGGTTCTTTAGACACTCTCCAAATTTCTGATAATAACTTAAAGTAAAGCCATCTGGGCCAGGGGCCTTATGTGCCTTGGTCTGTGAGATCGCAGCGGATAGTTCTTCCCCCGATATCTCACCTTCCAATGCCAGTACTTGATCTTCTATAAGTGTACGCATGCCCGAATCTCGTAAATACTTCTCTATCTGCTTCCCCTTATCTGGATTTTTCTTACCCCCTATTTCCGGTAGGTTATATAGTGACCGATAGAAAGAGCAGAACTCTTCTGCTATGTCAGCTGATGTGTGGACCTCCCCACCTTTTTGTATTTCTGACGTAAAATTTGAGTTCGTCTTTTTGGGCCCCTCAGTGCTCGTGCCAGCATCGCACCTGGTTTATTAGCATATTCATACAGATGTCTTTTCAACCATAGCATATTTCGTAATGTCTTTTGGAAAAGCATCTGGTTCAATTCCTCTCTTGCCCGCATGAGAGGGATCAAGTGAGCTTCCGCAAGTGTTCTCTTATGCTGTCTACTCAGCTGCTCGATTTTAGTTAGATATTCTTTGATTTTCGCCTCCCGCTCTCTTTTAGGCTCGGTTCACACTGATGCGATGCGGGAAGGCTGCAAATTCGCAGCCTGTTCCCGCATCGCACACGCACCCCCGGCAGTTCACACTGCCATATGCGATCCGCTGGGGGGGTCAATGTAATCTTAACGACACCCCCAGTTTGATCGCATATCGCAGTGAGATCGTGCAGTTCGCACAGGATCGGATCGCACAAGTGTGAGCCACTGTGCGATCCGATCCTCATGCGGCAGCAAAAATGCCTCCTGTGCGTGTTTGCTGCGGGTGCGATGCGAATTTAGCCATACAAACTGTATGGCTAAACTCGCACCGCACAGCTGATCGCATGTCATGTCGGAGCAGTGCGCTCCGACATGACATGCGAACCCCGCACACGCAGTAGTGTGAACCGGGGCTGACACTGTGCGCCCAACTGTATCAGTACCCCTCTTATCACCCACTTATGCGCTTCCCAGATCGTTGAAGGTGAAAGCGACTCAGATGTATTTTCTAAAAAGTAATTATGCAGCGCCTCATCTATCATCCCCTCTGCTTCCTGGGATTGTAACATGGCCTCATTTATGCGCCATGACCTTGGACTACAGTTTTTTGATTCCCATTCTATGCTCACGTACACCGGGAAATGGTCAGAGATTGAGAAATCTCCAATATCTGAGTCTGTCACTACCGGCAAGTCTGCCTGGGTAACCAGGATTCTGTCTATCCTACTGTATTCCTTGTGAATTGGAGAATAAAAAGTATAGTTTCTCTCTCCCGGGTGCATCAACCTCCATGGATCAATGAGACCCAGGAGGGAAATCCCTTTTTGCATCCTTCGTAATTTAGCAAATGACATGCATGAGCTTCTCTTGGAGGTATCTATCAGAGGTTCTGGGGCATAATTAAAGTCACCTCCCATCACTAAATGACCTTCCCGAAATTCCAATACAACTGGAAGCAGTTTCTGCAAAAACATTACATGCTCATGGCTGGGAAAATAGACATTCATGAGGGTTACCTCGACACGTCCTATCCACCCCTTCACCAACACAAACCTACCCATTGGATCAGCCAATTCTTCTTTTAAGGTCCACTTCACGGTACTTTATATTAAGATGCTCACCCCCTTTGATTTGGCAATGGGGGATGTAGCGTGGTAAACCCATGGGAAGTCTTTATTATACAGTTTTGGTACTGAATCTTTACGAAAGTAGGTCTCCTGGATGAAAGCTATTGGCGTAGCATCTCTTTTAGGTCCCCCATGAGTCTCCTACGCTTCTGTGGGGTAGATAGTCCCCTCACATTATAGGTCGTAATCTTACAACCTAAAGTCCCCCCCTGGGTCGCCCCCCCCCCCGACGCCATTGTGGATGGTCCCCCTCCCCCCCACGGCCTCGCAGCCTGTGTCAAACCAAAAAAAAAAAAAGGAAACCCCCCCTCACCCACACAAGTATGTATATACTATTTAATACCCACTACCCCTACCCCCCTCTAGTGGTTAACTAAACCAGCGCGCCCAGGCGCTATCTACTGAGGGGGCCATGGTTCCCAAAACGCCGCGAGCAAGCCACTGTACCTGGGCACTCTTCTTCAAGAAAAGAGAAAAAAAAAAAAAGGAAAAACTAAGCACCAAAAATCTGGAGCTGAGAAAATGGGCTCTACTCCTTCTCACCCCTTCCGTGGTAGAAGGATGTAGTCCCGATCTTGATCACTCACTAAAAATAGGACTATAAGTTTTTAAGTACCCAGTTAGAGGAGCTCTGACTCGGCGGACGATCGCCTCCCTTCACGTAATGTCAATGTCCTACCTCCCCCCCCCCCGCCCCAGAGACCCCCTCCTACACCTCCGAACCCTAACTATGATAATGAACACACTCTAGGTTTAACTTTCCCAGCCCTCCTCCTACAAAAGGTGGCGCGGCCCTATACGGCTGAAACGTCACCCCTCTCCCCTGGGGGAACTGTTCTCTCGAGGCCCAAATGCACCCCTGAGTCGGAGTCAAACCACCCCGAGCCAGGTCGCAGATAATGGGAAATTGATTGCTACATAGTGCGACCTCCCACTTAAGCCTTCCACTCCTATCGCTTTATGGATTCCCCTCCCCCTCCTCCCTTCTCCCCTCCGGGGGGCCCCGGAGCCCCCTCACCCCCCCTTCTGCATATCTCAAACACTTCCCCTTCCCCCAACTCCATCTTAACCCTTCAGACTTTGAGTTAGGTCCTGGGAAGATCTATTTTACTAACTTCTAGTTGCTGTTGACCATACCTATTCCCTGAGTCGCTATACCCTCTGTAAACACCCTACTAGTGATTTAAGTTCGGTATTATAATGTCTCACATACCTACTTTCTTATGTCTTAAGCGTGTCCTGCACAAAGTGAGGGAACACTCCCATATTACCACCACCTCAGTGCCCCCTTCCCTCGTGACCCTTTAGATCGTGCTCCGGCCCCCCATGGCTGCCGGGAGCACGAACATAATCAAAAAAACCTTGTGAAATTATAATTGATTTCTACAAATATATAATGTCCGACTTTCCTGTGAAGCATAAATCCAGAAACGCACACCACACTTCCCCCCTAAGAAAAACAAGAGAAAAAATAAAACAAAACACACAAGAGAAACCCCCCATCCCCCCACCAGATCCTTATCTGAGCATGCAGCCCGGCAGGTCAGGAAAGGGAGGGGATAAGTGAGTGCTTTGGGCCTTGTCCCCACCTTGTCCTCATGTTGATGGGGAAAAGGACCTCTTCCCCACAACCCTGGCTGGTGGTTGTAGGAGTCTGCGGACGGGCGGCTTATTTGGAATCTAGAAGCCCCCTTGAACAAGGGACGTAGAACCCCTACTCATTCACCAAAACAGAAAAAAGGTGTAGTGTAAAGAAATAACAGTTGTCAGTTTTTGACAAGTCCTTTATTTAAAAAACAAAAATTAAAAACAATGTACACCGATGTAGATCCATCCTCAATCATAACGCCTGCTGCCACCATCAACCCGGAAAAAAAAAAAAACCCTACTCGCGCCAAAGGCTCCCGTCGCCTGCCTGCTTCACCATCTGACAGTTCTTAAATAGCTAAAGGGAGGAGCCACCCAGCGGCATAACCTGGTGGTTCTGCCCCCTGTGACTTAATTGGCCTGTGCATGTCAGCGGTGGTGGCAGGTGATTGACGTTGAATCTACATCGGGGGACATTGTTTTTTATTTTTTAATAACTTGTTAAAACAACCGCTGACAGTTGATGGCTCATCGATTGGTAAGGACGTGGCTGCCAGCTTCCCGGCCTGCTAACAACCAGCTATTCACAGTTTATAAAAGAAAAAAAAAGGCAAAATGCATGAAAACTGCGTGCAAAAACACATCAAAGATGTGAGTTTAAAAACGCACAACGTGCTGGAAAAGCACATCAACCGCAGCCACATAGATGTGAACCTAGGGCAAAGGCAGAGGTTTTAAGTAATCTCCCAATAATATGTTTTTTTCAGAAGGGAGTAGGCAATATTAGGCAAAGTATTTAGGTTTACTTCAAGCAACTGAGGTCAGAAAGAAACTAAGATGAATGATACACCAGGGACTCGTATGTTATTGTTTTCAACAACTATGATATTCCCCATTTTGTATGTTAACATGAACCACTTGTAGTCTAATAGACACACTTACATATATACAGCAACTTTGATTTATTATAACCTTATGATCATCAAGGTGTTGCTGCTGCAAAAAGAAGTGGACACTACAGTGAGTGACAGCAAGTGAACATATATTCTGAATTGCATGTATATTTTAGTTGTCAAGAGGTTCAAGTTTAAATTTCAGAAGTTCAAAGCTATGGTATGTATATATTCTAATCTAAAGATTCATGATCTGAAACGTCTACTTTTATATTGTGGTAGTACATGATCCCCAATTTTTCGGCACGCAGCACTCCACAGCTGAATTGGTTACAGCTGCTTTGTATCTGGCATTTAATAACTGAATTGCTTGAGAGATTTTCTCGTTCTGAATAATGCACTATTGTACACTTTAAAGAATTGCTATAAATTGTCGCCGTGGGAATTTTTGAGAAACGGTTATTTTGCTTCCCAAGGATAGTTCAGCATTAGCATAACAGTCAACTACAATCTCTAAAAGCATTTATGACTCTTACGTGTCTGTTATTTTATTCTCTACCCAACAAAGAAATGTAATTACAGATGTTAAATGCTTGTTTTGTGTTGGAAAATAAATGCACGTATTTAATTCCATTCCATGTCTACTAATTTAGAAAGACTGCACCATTATCACTCTATACTAATTCAGATGTAATTTTACCTTGGACCAAACATATTTAGGGTCAAAATCCACATTGGGCATCATTTAGTGACTGGAAAACATCTGTGTCATTGGAAATAGGTGTGTGCCAATGTTTTCACGTGAAAGCCAAGAAAACCTAAAAGAGCAGAACCTGCCAGTTTGTGAATATTTTCTTAGAAAAAAGAAGATTAACTTTTTTGTTTACAGATTCCCATGTTAAAGAGACACTATAGTACATATATATTTTTCTGTGTAACTTCAACTAGTTGAAGGCAAACTCCCAACTGAGAACTAAAAAGTATATAGGCTCATAGGCTACAAATTGCTGGCTTCCTTAAGAAATGCTAGTTGCCTGGTCGTCTTTCATTACTTTGGGTCCAGTGGCCCAGTACAAGCTTGCAGTGGATGAACTCCTTATCTGTAAACTTGTTACAAGTCAGTGATTCAGACAGTTGACTATGCACTTTTTTGGTGTGCTTTTATGCATACAGTGCACTGGGGTGCCATTGGCAACAGGGTAACCTGAGTGCCCTTTATGATTTTATCACAATTGTAATTCTTGCTGAATAAGCATTAGTAGCTTCCCGATTGGCTTTATTAGTGCACAGAAACTGCTTTTGGGATGTTAGAGAAAGCTGACTTTTAAGTATTAACTGAGCACTGGCCCCATCTGCTTGGCCCCGGCATCCAAACACTAGCAAAAAACACCAATTTGAAGAAACCCACTTTTCTACTACCTAGGCACTGCTACAGATATCCGTAGCTCTTGTAGCTCAGAACTTGGAAGTCTGGCCATTAGTCCCACTAATTCAGTCCCTACAGTCATCGCCACTTACACTTTTTCTTGTGGATGGTTGTCCTTCTATTCAGCAATGCTTGGATGTTAACATAAACCTGTTCTTATATGTACATAATGTTTGTGTTTTATATCTATATCCTTTTAAATTTGATGATGTTTATCAGAGAGCCAGTACTTCATATTGATATTATTCTAACTGCTGTCTAACCCAGTGTTTCTCAATTAGAGTGTCATGGTACCACCAGCAGCGTGAGCCATTTGGGTTCCCCCAGGGTGCTGCAAGCACAGGACCCAGTTTAGTCTGGATCAGCCATGCTACAAGCGGGCTGCCCATGAGCACCATAACAACCAGTGATGCTCTAGGTTCAGAAAGCACATTGTCATTCGTTGCTATGGTGTTGGCCCACCTTGGTCATTGCAATGCATAATGTTGTCTCAGGACACAGGGCTGCCCCCAGCATTCAGAAGAGAAGTCCTCCTCCAGACCTGCTTCAAACCCCCCAGAACCCCCACCCCACCCCTCTGTAGCCTGACACACTGTCTGAGAATCATAGGTGCTGTTATAATCTCACAAAGGCTAAAAACATTTGCCATTGCAATTTTGCAAAATATTTCCATATTTTTCTCAGTACATGGGAATATTTTTGTATGTGTAAGCATAACTGCTTCGTAAGTGTATGTTATTTATAAGGTAACCACATCAAAAGTGGCAAAGACTCAAATCAATTTATACCTAGCAAAGGAACAGTGAACATGAGTAGGTGCACACTGAGCAATACAATAATTACCCAGCAGTCGATCTAGCTAGTTAGAACAAACCACCCAATTAAACTGATACTAACATATTAAAAACAGAAGTGAAAATTGCAATGAAATTACACTGTCACACCAAGGCACCCCTGCAAAGTAAGGTCCCTGATTCTATATATACTCTCAATATCGTTCTGAAACTAGGACATATAGAGCAGTGAAAATATACCAGCTTCAATAATTTGAAGGCACCTTCCTCATTAAAATGTTTCTATAGTCAAAGGTTTTGTTTTTTTGCTTTTTTTTTAGTTATGAATAGAAGGATTAGAACTCCTGCAAGACTTTTATTGCTGTCTGTGCCTCTGCTGGGTCTATTAATCTCTTCCATTTCTTTTGGTGACCACTATCCTCAAGACAGAAAATGATGGGAAATCCAAAAAAAAAGAGACGAGGATACATTAGGGACCAGTGGGGGCAACTGTTTAGGAGGGGACTTTCCCCTTACTTTGGAGAGTTTTCCTCTAATGTCATGTTACATTTTCAGAACAGAAACTGAAGAGAACTCTTCTCAATGGGAGGAGAGAGCAAAACATAGTCAAGGGTTTTAATCCTTCCCTACCCTATCCAAAACTAAAACCAAAAGGTTTTGGCTATACATACACTTTAAAGGTACTTTACTGTGGGTTTCTGTTATTAAAGATGATTTCCAGGTTTGAATGTGTGATACATAGTTACATTGGTCCAGCTTGGACCAATGAAACTATGTATATGACATACCTGGCTGATGACCCTGAAAGTTGGAAATTACTGTAGTAGAGGCCGATACTCCAGTGATCTCTACTAGCTTCCAGGTCCCGTGCTAAGCAGCTGGCTTGCTGCATTCTAAATATAGGTGGAAGGCCACTCAGCATAGGTGCTATTAAGGGAATGGTTTGCATCACCTGAATGAATGCTAAGGGTCCTCTACTTGAAAAAGGTTGAGGGGAAGCGATGTCATGCCTAAGAACAAAACTTTAATATACTGCAGCTTGCCGGTCCTTAAATGTGGTGGCTTCATTGGTTTTCCTTTTTTAAGGTTTTTTGAAATAATTACTGTACACAGATGTATATTGGAATTTTCTTCCCTTCAATTCTGTTAGACAGTTTTGTGAACTGCCAACTTTCAACTACCCCTGCTGACAGACATCACAGAACAGCTGTAGTACAGCTTGGCCAAGAGGACACACCCATCTATATACTGGTTAACATGGCAGCAAAGTATTGAACTCATCCCTTTGGGTAATCCCTGAGTGGGCTTCCTTCTGTTGTAAGCTGGAGGTATGTTCTATAACAAGCTATGATGCCACTGCTGAAGTTTTTCCACCCCTTATGAATAGGCAAGCAAATCAGTTCTCTTGTTTAGGGTGATTTCTGGCAATGAAGAAATGTTTGCTCTCTTAGCCTGCATCCACTTGTTTTCCATTACGGTCGTCTACTGGTAAAGTTTTGGGAGATTTCTCTTATTTGTGTTAAAGAAAGCTACTTCAAGTATGAAGTAGCCTCTTTGTGTTTTTTTTCCCCATGATGTAACCAAAGTAAAAGGTTGATTAGCTGTAGATGATAAAAGCTGGGAGCACCAATGCCATTATCCTGCTTAGGCCCTTAGAGCATGGCTTTCGACACAGCTTTTTACTTATCATCTATCATAGTTTGTGGTGAATATATCCTAATAGCAGTCTGTGGATGTATTATACATGTTGTTTGGTTTGTTCTGTGTGTTTTGTTGTAATGAGTTTTGTTGCCATTGTTCAGCATCAGCAGAAAGATTCTTATAAATAAGTGGCTGAATTCTGCGTCCTGGCATCCTGTGCTTAATTTTTACCTTGCTGCATCCAGTCTAACCCATGATAATGCAGCTTTAATTATGTTTTTTATTAGAGCTTACAGGTACAATAGAACTTTCATTACTGTTTGCTCTAGATTTATTGCTTCATTTAAAAGTGAGCCTTATCACTCCATAATAATTGCTGATAAGACATCATGCCTGAGGCATACGGCATGATTAGCGTGCAAAAGCAAGAACCATTAAATATTTAATGATTACAATCACACCAAGGCAATAGGCATGTATTCTAAATAAACCTAATGTTTTGTATTAATGCAAATAAGGTTTTAAAAAGTAATGCTTTTCCATTTGAAATAATAGGATTATAATTATTTCATTCTGGAGGCATTGCATCTTGTACAGCTGGGTGTAAACACAAAAAGTGACTGTAGCAGCAGCAATGGGCCTGATACATGAGAATTCCTATTAGAAAGATTTGCTATATTTATGGAACTGTATTAGCCAGTAAATTATGCTGGAAAATTTGCATAGGCAATTTTATGCTAATGTTCACTTGGGGAGTGAATTTGTGTTCATTCATTAATTTTCCGGTGTTGGGGAATGCTTATGCAGAAGGTGAGAAAAGTCACTTTTTAAAAAAGGGCCATTTGAAGCTGTTTTGGATAAATTATAGTGCTTGAGAAGATGCACAATTACATTTTGGGTACCAGCTCCTGTTTAGGGAACATATAAACTGTGACTTATCTCACTGACAGAGCAATATATAAGTTGACTGGTCTAAATTATACAGCCCCAGAATATTTTTAGCTGCATCCCTGTTTGATTCCTATACTAGATAGTAGCCATACAGTCCATGGTATGAGCACATTATTGTGGACATATCAGTAACTTTATAAAGATGGCTAACATGATACAATACATGGCAACAGCAGTATATTTAAAAAACAAATTCTACCTCTTATCATAAAAAACAGTCCTTGATCTCCAGTCAAGTGACCGTGCCTAGGTTTGCATCAATCTGGCAGAATAATGTTTACAGTCATCTGCATAAAATATGAAGCATTTTCTTTTCTCCCCTTGTCATCATTCAACACTGTATATGAGCAAGCCTCAATGTGAGAGGCAGCAGAAGGGACCTGATCAGTGTGAGACAACATGCCTAATATAGAGAAGAACTGCACAGGTACCAAGATGTATATGGCTGCTTAATTTCTAAGTCACCATCGCAGTACTAAAAAGTAGAAGCTTATCCTGGATAGTGACTGAAAAAAGAGGGCTACATTCTTCTGGAAATAAAAGCAGGCTGATATATTTACACTATATTACTATAATTATTGGGACACCGGCCTTTACATGCACATGAACTTTAATGGAATCCCAGTCTTTGTCGTAGGGTTCAATATTGGTTTTGCCCACCCTTTGCAGCTATAACAGCTTCAACTTTTCTGGGAAGGCTGTCCACAAGGTTTAGGAGTGTGTCTATGGGAATGTTTGACCATTCTTCCAGAAGCACATTTGTGAGGTCAGGCACTGATGTTGAACGAGAAGGCCTGGCTTGCATTGTTCACTCTAATTTATCCCAAAGGTGTTCTATCGGGTTGATGTCAGGCCAGTCAAGTTCCTCCACCCCAAACACGCTCATCCATGTCTTTATGGACGTTGCTTTGTACACTGGTCCAAATTATTTGGTGGAGGGGGGATTATGGTGTGGGGTGGTTTTTCAGGGGTTGGGCTTGGCCCCTTAGTTCCAGTGAAGGGAACACTTAAGGCATAAGCATACCAAGACATTATGGATAATTTTATGCTCCCAACTTTGTGGGAACAGTTTGGGGATGGCCCCTTCCTGTTCCAACATGACTGCTTACCAGTGCACAAAGCAAGACTGCTGGACGCCACCATCTTGGACATGATCAAGTAAGTAATTGCAAATAATTATGCAATGCTCTCTCAAGGTGTAATCCTATGTGTAGCTTAATATGTGACATGGTTCTCTATAAATACATATGCTTAAAAACAAATAATATCTCCAAACTATAAGTAATAACACTCCTAATCCAAACTTAAAATCATAAGGTGATCAATAATATAAGTCCGTGAGTGCAATTGCTAAAGTTCCAACAAAAAGTGTATTGTCCCAGAATGGTGAGTATGTGTGTTCCAATATTATCTTCTTCCACTGTGTGTTCTAAGGATGTCACACAGCTTCACCAACATGCAAGTGGATTCCGCCACCTTCACTCCAATGCGCTCACCTCTACATGTGGACCTAAAACATACTTTATTAGGTCTGATGAGCTTTTCCCCTATGTGGGGTATCAGTGTAATGGCCTTTTAGGTGTCCTTTCTTAATGTTAAATTTAGTGAATGTCTCTTTAAGAGACCACCAGTCAACTCAAGAAAATACTGGGTGGCCTCTCATAGTGCAGTAAAAAGAGTAACAAGTATTAATAAAAGTAATGCACTTGCTACAATACTGAAGTATATATGCCTTTAAAATCCTCTATGTGCAGCCACGATCAAACACTCCTGCAGCATCGGCATCACCGTACTCCTCTGATGCATTATGTCAAAGCCCTTGTGACTAGTACTTGATTTCCTGTCCCTATAAAATCTGAAGGGAGGTCTAGTGGCCCAGAAGAGCAGATGGTCAGCTTGTGGTGGGGAAGGTTGGGGGTTGGGGGGTGATAATTGCTACTGCATAAAGAAGCATAGGTGCTGGTTAGGTTAAATCCAAAATTTGTCACTGAATATCAGATCCAAGGAAAGAGAAACAAATGTTGTAGTTAGTAGAGGTGCGGTGGGGTGAGTGAAACATGGAGAGCTTTTGATTTTGTGATATTTGCCTCAAGGCCTTTATTTGCTGGTTAAAAGTTCAGGGGAGGTTGGGATTAGAGACCTGTAGAATAAAAAGAAAAACGTTCATCAGCAGATAGGCTGAGCATGTGGTAATGTCCCACTATTTCAACTAATTTATGTATGGGTTTTTTCTTATTAGATGGACAATGGGTTTGATTGCAAGAGCAAACAAAGGTGGAGATAGAGATAAACCCTACAGAGTGCCTTATGCTATGAGAAAGAGATCCGACATAAATCCTCAGTATTTCAGATTTAGTGCAGTTGGGGAAAAAGAGAGGATACCCCCCTAGGAAGTTCAGGCCCATTAAAAAGTTTTTGATAATATTAAAATTGATATTATATTTGTCATATACCATTGGTAGGATTATTCCAAGATCTAGCTATAGTAATCTTGGCTGCTAAGAACATGAGAATCTAAGGTATTGGTTCATTGATTTTTGTTGTGCAAATAGATTTTAGGATAGATTTTTATTTAACATAGTAGTATGCATAGGTGCATCTTACCCAGAGCTTAAGTTCCACTTCAAGGCTCAACTTTGCTTGGGAACAGCCAAGTCGGAGTTCCTTTTCATGGCTCAACTTTGTTTGAGAACAGCAAGGTTCAACTAAATTCTGTGATCTTACCAGTTGCTTCACCTTATTGTACTCCCATAGCAAGCTGGCTTGTCTGTGAACTGCTTTGGATTATCTGCTTGAGACCTTGTCTCATATTTTCACCTTACCTTTTTTCAATCTGACCTGTCCCTCTGACTATATCTCTGGTTGTGTCCTGTGCACTTCATTAGCAATTACTCCCTTCCATCTCTGACTTAGTATTCCACTGCTTTCCTGGATAAGTTGCTGCTGGTGGCCAGAGGATCCATAGCTGTTGTGTTCTTGTTCCCACCTGTACCTTTATCCTTGGCATACAGTAGGTGCCAGTCTGGTCACATTCGGGAAGGTGTAAGACAGGTCATCCACCAGACACATGACAGACAGATGTTAACAAAGGGAATATTATAGTAGAATAAAAGCACATTAGCTTTCTTGATTTTTGACATGCTGAAATAATACTGTAAAAGTCAACTATTTGCTCTTGGTGTGTGGTTTTACAGTTTCACGGTGGACTAACTGACCAAGGTATAATTTGATTTTTTTACTGAAATGCTGTTGTGAACAGGCATACAGACATTGGCAGGCAGAAAAAGCTGGAATTACCATGATAGAGGAAATACATGTGCATCCGACCTCTCCCTCTATGTGTAATATATTTATACGTTGGTACAGGTTGTTGGACAGTTATAAGCAAATACCACCTTAAATGAAAACTCCCATCTAAAAAACATGTTTTGTATATTTTATGATGGTAGGCCTGCTCCAAACTTTAAATAACCTTCTAACATTTCTTCTAAATGTCTTAATCTGTAAGGGCTGTTTATATTCAAATAATCTCATCCACTAAACTAAACACAGAAATCAATTTGCTATAAGAGCTTCCTTTAAGATCATTGATGCATTAATGAACAAATAGTTAAAGGGTAACTCCAGTTTTGTGGGTAACAAAAAAATAGCAAATAAAAAAAAAAACAGAGTGTTTTTTTTTTTTACCTTTTTATCCATATAAAATATTTACTTACTAAGCTGTGATGCTCTTTACTGCTCTCTCTTTTCTTCTCTTCACAATATATTGACAAACACTGTCATAATCTTGACTTTAAAGGAGTTGTAAAGTCAGAAGGTTGTTTTATCTTAATGCATTCTATGCATTAGGATAAAAAGCCATCTGTGTGGAGCAGTACCCCTAACACTTACCTGAAGTTCCTCTCTCTCCAGCGGTGTCCTCGAGTGTCTCAGCCGACCAAGGTTCTCCTTTCTGATTGGCTCCCGCTGTTGTTAATCAAAGTAATATAGTCAATCAGGGGGCAAAGAAAGGGGCAGGCCCAGGGTCAGGGCTCTGTGTCTGAATGGACATAGGAAGCTGTGACTCGGGTTGGTTGCTGCTTGCTTTGGGGGCACTGAACAGTAGGGAGGGGCAAGGATCACAGAAGAGGGACCCGAGAAGAGGAGGATCCGGGCTACTCTGTGCAAAACCAACTGCACAGAGTAGGTAAGTATAACATGTTTGTTATTTTTATAGGGAAAAAAAATAGACTTTACAACCGCTTTAACTTTAAAAGGTCTGTATAAAAAAAAAATCCTGCATGGACATCTTATGCATTTGCGCAAGCACAGTATATGATTGCCCTAGTGTTTTTTTAGTATGATTATCTCATATAATCGTCAGCTCCACCTTGTGGTCACATATTTTTTATATTTTTTTATTTTTTACTAGATGAAGCTCACAATCATATGAGATAATCATATTTCAAATAATATAGTAATTATCTGGTTGTGCCTGTGTGAATGCATAAAGTATCTGCATGGGAAAAAGTGTTTTTACATGGATCCCCAAAGTGTTGTAGGACAGTGCTGATTCCGATTCGATTTAGATTAGTCCCAGTTTGTGTTTATACAATGTTGCCTTTAGAGTACTCTTCATTCCCACTCCATTTTTTGTTATTGTATGTTACCTTTTTAATCCTAATTAATCACTACTTACTAAACTATGATGCTTTGTGCTGCTCTCACACTCCTATTGCATTGACAGCTGTAATTCCGTTTCTCTTCTTGTGCACATATCATTACTTATTTTGTCTAGATTAATCCAGACTAACTCCACTTTCTATTTTAGCTTGCTGTTACTTGTAAAACTTTTTTGTAGTGACTATTTTAAATTGGCAAATACTGCTTCTTATTTGGCCTTTAGTTAGTTGTTATTATTATAATTATAATTATTATTATTTATTATAATTATTATTATTTCAGTCCTGCTGTAAGGCTCCTTTCACACGGCCGCTCCGTGTGAAAGCTCCGCTGCGGGACTTTTTTTTTTTTTTTCCCACGGAGCGGATGACATTTCTGTCATCCGCTCCGTGTGCCCGCATATCATCCCATCCGTTTGCGGATGATATGCGGACATAATGTATGTCTATGGCACTGCGGATGTCAGCGGATGACACCGCTGACATCCGATTTTCCTTCCTTTCCGTTTTTTACACGGAAGGAAAAATAGGGTTCTGTTCCGTTCATAAAAACCGAACAGAACTGAAAGGAGGAAAATCGGGTGTCAGCGGATGGTATTCCGCTGACACCCGCAGTGCCATTCACTTACATTGATGTCCGCAAATCATCCGCAAAAAAATAGGATGATTTGCGGACACACGGAAAGCAGCTGAGCGGCCGTGTGAAAGGACCCTAAATCTCTTCATTTTCAGCCGCACTGATTGAAGAGACCCCAAACCAAAACTGTAATATATTGCAGCTTATCAATCATTAGCTTTGGTGGCTGCATTTGTTTTCTTTTTTAGGCGTTTTCCCCTCTGTTTTAACCTGGTGATCTGGCCAATAACACACCTCCTGTAATAGAGTGCCCCACTCTGGATGAAGGAGCACAGGGGCACCTTTGAAGAGCAGCACTGTCAGTCTTGGGGAAGATGAGTGTTAGATGTACTAGCAGATTTAAAGCGGAGCTCCACCCGCCACTGCCACATTTGGTACCTTTTGGGGGGAAGGGGGAGCGGGTAGCTGGTTTTGCCAGATGTTCAACCTCCCTCCTTTCCCTGCAGCCTTCTGGGAAACTTCACAGATCCCAGAAGACTGCAGCCCATTCACAAAGCACAGCACACGTTAAGTGGTTTGTCTCATAACTGTAAGGGCCCTTTCACACGGGCGTTCCGCATGTCCGTATATCATCCTATTTTTTTGCGGATGATATACGGACATAATGTATGTCAATGGCATTGCGGATGTCAGCGGATGACCATCCGCTGACATCCGATTTTTGTCCTTTCGGTTCTGTTCCGTTTTTTGGAACGAAACAGAACCCTATTTTTGTTCCGTTTAAAAAACGGAACGGATGCAAAATCGTATTTCAGCGGTGTCATCCGCTGACATCCGCAATGCCCATAGACATACATTATGTCCGTATATCATCCGCAAACGGATGGGATGATATGCGTACATACGGAGCGGATGACACAAGTGTCATCCGCTCCGTGAAAAAAAATAAAATAAATGCCGAAGCAGATCGCAATGCGGTCCGCTCCATGTGAAAGAGCCCTTAGGAATACATTCTACTGGAGAGCTTGTTCTTTTGAAAAACAGCAGACTTACTGGCTGGATCACCAGATAAAAATATAAGAAAGCTTAAAAAAGAAAATGATTTTGGAAAAAAAAAAAAAAGAAAATGAATGCACTGATCACATCTAAGAAATAGTAAGCTGCAATATAATAAATATTTGTTTTTGGGTTTATTACTGCTTTAAACAGGGACAATCTGGATCAATTACTCCACATAGAGCTAATCCAGCATGAGATCACCTGGTCTAAGGCAGGGTTGAGTAGGACTAGGAGTAACTTCATTTCATTGCTTCCATCAACTGTTTCCCATTTTCAGGTATAACATTGTACAACACCAAATTTCTCGAGTATACAGTCCACCCAACTAGCTGAGGAAACCAAAGTACAAATGTATTCTATTAGATTTAAAACAGATGCCTGAGATGTATGTATTTGCAAATATATATCACCGTAAAGCGTCTTTATACAAGAGCAAGTTGACCTTCTTCTAGGCCCATCTACCTTACAACTGCATATACTAACACAGAAGAAATAAGTGTAGGGATCTGCCGCCCTCTCCTGTTAGCTGTTAATAAAACAGTCTTATGTAAAATTATGTATTAGCACTTACTTTCTCTGGGAGGCTGGCTTTAAAAACCCCAGAAGAAGGAAGTAGAGAGTAAGAGAGAGAGAGAGGAGGGGGTGGAGACCACATGTCTTGATGGAAGAAATGTTGGAATTCCAGACCAGAAGCAGAGACTAATGTTCCTGTGTTCTGGAAGTTTGGCTGTAGCTGCCCAACACTTTTTGATCTGAATCCTAGTGACAGACATATCTATGTCCTATTGTTGTTATTTCCCAAGCACAGAACCAGATAGCTAGGTCTGTGCTACTTGGTGTAGCGGTCACATCCCAGCAAATTAATAGGTCAAACTGTTTATTGCAATAGAGTCTCTAAACAGCTCCTATTATTTTAGATAACCTTGTCCCTTCTGGTCTGAGATTCTATAGCTAGTTTTAGCTCAGGGCTCAATAATCAGCATAGGCTAGAACCAGGTTAGACATCAAACAGTGACTTCTGGTAGTTTGAGGTCTGGTTTCATGGCAGATTAGAAACTACTAGAGACTAAGAGGCAGAGTAGATAGGCGACTCTGGGTTCCAGTGCCAGGCCACAGTTTCTGCCAATAAAAAGCTGCATTCCAGGCTGGTTGAACAAAGGTTGCAGGATCTCCCTATCACCCCTGATTTTGTTTTTAGGTCTCCAACACAAAGACAGACACTGCATTGCAATTCATCCTCAAGGGACCTTGCAATTGGACTTTGCTGCAACATTCATCTGGAGGTATCTTTATTAATAATTGTGTATACCCAGGTATACAGTATATGCACAATCCACCAGGACTCTTACTTGGCCCTTTGCTGATAATAAGTGTTTGTATGTACTATTATTCATCTATTCTCATAAAGCTTGTATTATTTCCATATTGGTGTGCCTTTATATACTTATGGTTAACATTATATACTGCGATTTAATATGGCAAACAAGTAATAAAAACTTTCATCAAGGTAAGTATAAGCCAGGGGCGTAACTACAGGGGTTGCAGGGGTTGCAATTGCAACCGGGCCCCATGCTCTAGGGGGCCTGTGTGGCACCCCTGTACATCTGGATAGGATAGGATAGAATGACACAATAGAGAACCAGGAAGGGGTCGGTAAATATGTAATTTACCAGCTCCTTCCTTTTCTGAATGGACAGAGTCATAGTCAGTGACATTGTAAAAAAAATAAATAAATAAAATGATAAAAAAAATTAAAATACCGATAAATAATATATAAAATATATATAAATAATAATACAAATAAAAACTACCAGTGGATTAACTAGCAGGATCGCAAAGGTCACACTTGCAGCCAGGCCCTGACATTCCACCACCGAGGGGAGGCCCCAAGATGGCAGGAAGGGGGCCCACTGCAGAACTTGTAAAGGGTCCCGCAACAAGAGTAAAGGGCCCCAGGATCAGTGGAAAGATCCCCAGGCTTGAAGGGAAGGCCCCCCCCCAGCCGGGGGTCCGGGGGGCCTTCATGGTTTCTTGCACCGGGGCCCTGAAGGTTCTAGTTACGCCTTTGGTATAAGCAGACAAGATGGGTCCTTCCGATGTCCATGTGGAGGATGGGGCTTGGAGTCATCACTGTGGGTCTGTAATCATCTCCTCTCTTCCTCTTCCTGTCCAGCAGGAAGTGGGGGGTGTCACAGCAGTGAGATGGAGGCTTGGACAGCAGGGTGAAACCGCAGTGAGATGGAGGCTTGGGCCGCATGGTGGCCGTGATGCTCGTCCACAGGATCTTCCGCGTAATGACTGACGCGTTTCCGAGCATGCGCACTGTGGTGGGAAACCAGTGCGCGCTCCTTTTTCAAAGTCGGATGTAAAAGGGAAAGAGAAGGACCAATTTATGTGTTCGGGGACAATGCCCTCTGGTGGTGAAGTTATAAAATTACTATCAAAGTAAACATGACTCTACGTTATGGCTGTATGAGGAACAAGGGTCCCTCTAGAGGTCAAACCAGTATAAAATAAAAATAAACCATAAAATACATGTGATCCGATGCATGAAGAGAATAATGCCATAGACAATGAGAGGAAAATTAGAAAAAATAAAAATAAAAAAAACATTTTATTATTTTTAGCAGTTTTACTCCTACAGGGCGGCAGCTGTGTGCCGGATCATGTATATGTATATATATATATATATATACAGTATCTCACAAAAGTGAGTACACCCCTCACATTTTTGTAAATATTTTACTATATCTTTTCATGTGACAACACTGAAGAAATTACAGTTTTCTAAAATGTAAAGAAGTGAGTGTACAGCTTGTATAACAGTGTAAATTTGCTGTCCCCTGGAAATAACTCAACACAACTTAGCCATTAATGTCTAAACAGCTGGCAACAAAAGTGAGTACACTCCTAAGTGAAAATGTCCAGATTTGGCACAATCAGTCATTTTCACTCCTCGGTGTCATGTGACTCGTTAGTGTTACAAGGTCTCAGGTGTGAAGGGGGAGCAGGTGTGTGTAAATTTGGTGTTATCGCTCTCACTCTCCCATACTAGTCACTGGAACTTCAACATAGCACCTCATGGCAAAGAACTCTCTGAGGGTCTAAAAAAATAGAATTGTTGCTCTACAAAAAGATTGCTAAGAACCTAAAACTGAGCTGAATCACGGTGGTCAAGATCAAACAGCGGTTTAACAGGACAGGTTCCACTCAGAACATGGCTTGCCATGGTCGACCAAAAAAGTCAAGCGCACATGCTTAGCATCATATCCAGAGGTTGTCTTTTGGAAATAAACATATGAGTGCTGCCAGCATTGCTGCAGAGGTTGAAGGGGTAGAGGTCAGCCTGTCAGGGTTCAGACCATACTCCGCACACTGCATTAAATTGGTCTGCATAGCTGTTATCCCAGAAGGAAGCCTCTTCTAAAGATGATGCACAAGAAAGTCCACAAACAGTTTGCCGAAGACAAGCAGAATAAGGACATGGATTACTGAAACCATGTCCTATGGTCCGATGAGATCAAGATAAATTTATTTTGTTCAGATGGTGCCAAGAGTGTGTGGCAGTAACCAGGTGAGGTGACACAAGTGTGTCTTGCCTACAGTCAAGCATGGTGGGAGTGTCATGATCTGGGGCTGCATGAGTGTGGCTGGGACTGAGGAGCTACAGTTCATTTAGGGAACCATGAATGCTAACATTTACTGTGACATACTGAAAGCAAAGCATGATCCCCACTCTTCAGAGACTAGGCTGCAGGGCAGTATTCCAACATGATAACGACCCCAAACACACCTCCAAGATGACCACTGCTGTGCTAAAGAAGCTGAGGGTAAAAGTGATGGACTGGCTAAGCATGTCTCTAGACCTAAACCCTATTGAGCATCTGTCGGATATCCTCAAACGGAAGGTGGAGGAGCACAAGGTCTCTAACATCCACCATCTCCATGATGTCATCATGGAGGAGTGGAAGAGGACTCCAGTGGCAACCTGTGAAGCTCTGGTGAACTCCATGCCCAAGAGGCTTAAGGCAGTGCTGAAAAATAATGGTGGCCACACAAAGTATTGACACTTTGGGCCCAATTTGGACATTTTAATTTAGGGGTGTATTCACTTTTGTTGCCAGCGGTTTAGACATTAATGGCTGTGTTGAGGTATTTTGAGGGGACAGCAAATTTACAGTTATACAAGCTGTACACTCACTACTTTACATTGTAGCGAAGTGTAATTTCTTCTGTGTTGTCACATGAAAAGATATAATAAAATATTTACAAAAATGTCAGGGGTGTACTCATTTTGTGAAATACTGTATATACGAGATTCCGAACTTACACCTGCAGGGGGCATGCATGCGCCACCGGTGCTCCGCTTCTACTGTGAATATTCACAGCAGAAGCCTATCTGCAGGTGCCAGACACTCGATGTCCATCAGCACTCGCCAATCGTCGGGCAGAGACTCAGAACGAAGCTCTGCCTATGTAAACAAGGTAAAGTTCCATTCTGACAGGGTAGATGGGACGGATTCTGTGTTCTTGCAAAGCAGGGACTCAAATCAATCTCTTCCCCCAGTGAAAGCAGCACACATAGTAAACACAAACACTAGCTAAACACACAGTTAACCCTTTGATCGCCCTAGATGTTTAACAACTTTCCAGCCAGTGTCATTAGTACAGTGGCAGTGCACATATTTAGCATTGATTACTGTATTAGTGTCACTGGTTCCCGCAAAGTGTCAAAAGTGTCAGTTAGTGTCTGATTGTCCGCCGCAATATCGCAGTCCCGCTATAAGTCACTGATCATCACCATTACTAGTAAAAAAAAAAAAAAAATTCCAGTATATATCCCATAGTTTGTAGATGCTGTACGCTTATTGGGATTTTTTATACTAAAAACATGTAGCAGAATATATATATTGACCTAAATTTTAATAAGAAATTTTATTTTTTTATTGGGTATGTTTTACAGCAGAAAGTAAAGAATATTGTTGTTTTTTTTTTTTTTTTTCAAAATTATTGGTATTTTTTTCTTTATAGCGCAAAAAATAAAAAACGCAGTGGGGATCAAATACCACCAAACAAAAGTTCTATTTGTGGGGAAAAATGACATCAATTATATTTGGGTACAGCGTTGGATGATCGCGCAAATGTCAGTTAAAGTAACGCAGTGTCATATCCCAAAAAGTGGCCTAGTCATGAAGGGGGTAAATCTTCTGGAGGTCAAGTTGGTAAAGTAAAAGATATGCTTCTTGTATCCAGTGGCAATGTAAAATAATGTATGCACAAATGAAATGCATTGAGTATTGCACAGAGAATGGAGGATAGGCAGACAATCACCCAACACGACTGGATGGCTACCAAGAAGGCAGTAAGAGGAACCTCATGTGTGCCACAATATACTGGTGCACGTCAATGGCTGATACTTTTAACCTCTGCCGCCGCTTTAAGGGGTTTAGAATGCTGGGAGGCGAGGCTTATGGTCACGTGACTACCATGATTTGCTGTCACGGTGGCCACATGATCTCCGAATCGCAAGCAGCGAACGGGAGCTTTCCGTTATCCGCCCTTAATTCTCAGCCCAGCTCTATAGGCCCAGCTCTATCAATCCAGGGCTATCGGTGCTATTTCACGCAAATATGCGACCGCTGCGGGCCAAGGTCCAGCCCCCGAGAGGCCCTTGCATGCACTCAGTGCAAAGAGGTTAATTTCACGTTAACGCCATCCATGTTGACTTGTGGAGTGAAAGTGTTCCCTGGGGGCCCTTCTGAGATTAAGGAGGGACCCCACCACACATGCCTTTTTGCTAGGACACCTTGTTGGATGTATGGAATTGGTTGCACATAAGCTGAACCGAAAATGAGTATGTTATCTATCAATGTAATACTTTATATAGAACAACCATGTATTTTTATTTCTGTGTTGAGTTCTGCCTATTCGTATCCACTTTCATTACACATTCTGCTCATACACAGTGGAAATATTTGTACCTTTTCCCATGCTGTTACATCAAATGCATGTCTTATTATTCTCAATGTTTCCCTTCCTGTTTTTCCACAGATGTTGTTTTTTAGTTCTGTTTATATAATAAATGCTTTGACACAGGAGAGGAAATGGTTTTAGAAAATGCAGCTGTCTGACTTGTTTCATCAGCCCAGGACAGACGTATTGCTATTGATCAGAGCCTTGTGACTGAGTACATCACATATTGCACACTGACCTTTATCTTCAGGAATCCTCCTCCATATTTTGGCCCGCTGCCTGTGCAGTGCGCAACTGTGCACTTACACTAAGAGCTCACTTAACCACTAATAGCCAAGATAAATGGTTTCTGCCTCCAAATAACTTACACTCTAGAGCCCTACAGAGAACTTCACAACCTTTGAATATCCAGTGGAGAATTCATTACAAGCAGCAGGCTGCTTAATTGGGTTTATGAATGAGCTGATCAAGAGATAAAATGACCTTCTTTTCAGGAATCAAAGTAGTTGTGCACTGCATATTAACTTCAGATGTATCCTACCTAGTATTACAAAAGGGACAAACTATTTTTAAACATGATTTCGTAGTGTAATTGTACCGTAGTGTGTTGCAGATCAGTATAGAATGTACTCACTCACACCATCTACGGACGACCTATTAGGTATGTCTAGACATCCAGGGAGATTGATTCTAGAAAGGGATAGACACTCTGGAGCTTTAGGTGTTACTAAACCCACAACAGTAAAATCAGTGTGTATATGCAGTAAAGCATACTTGGTATACTCCATAGGTGTGCACACAGTGTGTGGCACAGATTCCCCCTGTTTAAACCCCTGATATTTCACCAAAGCTCCCTAACGGGGCTCCTTAACTGTTTGTAAAAAAGAATTATAAAAATAAATTTGTAAAAAGACAAAATAATAAAGATAAAAACTATTGACACTGTCCACTACACTACTGACACAGATCTCTGCCCTACTGACACCATCAGTATATATATATATATATATATATATATATATATATATATATATATATATATATATATATATATATATACACATGGACACACACATATGCGTTGGAGCTTTGAGGTGCACACCCTAATGTAATAGGATGTGCACACCTATGGTATACTCACTATGGAACCTCTGCATTGTGTAAAAAGGCTGCTTGATCCTGTATTCACAGATCTTCCCCTTCTTCCACTGACACCACAACATGTCCAGGTAGTACAAAGCCTTTGGAGTCAGGCTGCACATGCTCAGTTTGGTGTGTATTGCCAGAGAGGTATTTTTTCTTCCTGGAAGAATGCATGTGATGATCAGCACAGAGCTAATCAACACTGTCCAGACAGAGGATCATGTGTCCAGCATCCTGATAGGACAGCTCAGTGCAGTATGAAAACTTCTCCTGCAAGCTTAACCAGGAACTGATGGAAGTCACTGCTACAGTATGTACTGCTGATGAGAAAAGGTATTTAGCCGTTTATATTTACTAAAACAATTGAATTTCCATGTTCTATGTACTGTGGGAGACCAGATATAGTGAATGCAGGCTCATGGGCTTAGTAGCACTTTACATATGAAGATAACTCTTCTACTAAGGACTAGAGCAGAACAGAGATTAAACTGTATACATACAGACACATGAAGGAGGACCAACAGCTAACAGGCTCAAACAGTAACTCAAGGAAGTACTTTAACCTAGAGTGTTCTTGGGTTTGGTGACAGCTTGATATAACACATGTAAATCATGTATGTGCCAAGACCTTTGCCCAAGACCAACTTCAGTAATTATACTTGGTGCGCCCTTTGCAAAGAAATTACTGTGACCAGTGTAGATCAATACTGCAGCAGAATGACTTTTTGTAGGAACTACAACATAGACTGTGTAACTTAGGCCTCATTTATGTTTGCTTCAAATTGTAGCATTTGACAGGCTTTCCTAAAACACTCTTGCTAATGCCAGTCAAAGCACCTCTCACTAATCTAACTGGCAGCATCTCAAAGCTCCCATGGAAGTCTACAGACTCATTTAGACTTGCTTTGACGTCTGAAGCACAATATACCTATGGATTGCTTTTCGGATAGCAAAAGACAGGCAGTAAGGAGGAGTTGTATTGCCTCCTCACCACCTGTTCCAACCCCCTAATTACTGGACAACTGCAGGAAGGAAGGGAGCAGGGAGCTGGGGGGTTGGTAATGAACTACTCTGTGACGGGGGGGGGTCGGGGGCAACGTACTAGTGACTGGTGGGAGGCCTAGTACTGAGAGGGGAATATACTACTGAGCCAGGAAACTGCAGAGCGTGGGATCTGCTAAACCGGGGGTACTTCTGAGAGGAATATCTACTAAACCAAAAGAATGATGAGCTGGAGATCTGCTGAGCCAGGAAGCTGGTAAGTAGGAGTACTACTGATCCACCAAAAACACCAAAATTAAAAAAAAAAAAAACAACAGGTACCACACTACCACTGGACCATCTCTTAAAGAAAAACTTCCTCAGCATCACTTCCTATTTTATATTACACTCCCTTTAAAACAAATATAAAACCAACAAATACAGGGTATTTGCCAAGCTTCATTAAAGCTTTAAAAAGCATCACAAAACCATAAAAAAAACCACATCAAATTTTGGAAAAAAAAAAAAAAACACACATAAAAATGACGCCTGTTATAGGAGCAGGCGCTTTAATGTAACACAAGTGTAAATGAGGCCTTACAATATCAAGTTTATTGCAAAATGACAGATACACTGCTCTAGTGGCTAATACCATCACAACAGTCCTCCCATCATAGATAGACAATTCTCTTAATAGGTTGGAACACTTCTCTCTCTTCTCTTCACTGCTTTTTTCAGCCTGGCGGACGATGTGACTCATGCTGCACATCACATTAAGTTGAACAAGCACTACATCTTGAAGAAGCACCACTAGGCCAATGGAAACAGACAAACCACTACTATTTCTTGGCTACCATGCAGCACCTGTGCTTTTATCTTTTTCTGTCTACAGCCCAAAATGTTAAGCCTAAGCAAGCTACGTAACTTGCCCAATACTCAACAATACCCATAGGAAGAACAAGGAATGCCTTTCTTTATTGCCTATGTAGTGGGTGCCAATTCCCCTCTCTCCCCACTCAGCCAGCTACCGCTGCCACAAGGGAGAACACACAGGCAGAGGCGCTGAGAGAGACTGCTGCAGCTGCAGGGATTTTCTCCTCCCAACCTCTCCTCCTTGCTCTGTACATTGGTAAGCAGGGCAGATCAGGACAGCCGTCCACTCTGTTCCCCTGCTGATTGGCTGCCATAAGGGACCAATCAGGAAAACAGGAGAGAAGGATGTTAGGACATGTAGTCCTGGGTGATGGGCAACCCACAGTGATCCTTAAGGGCAGATTACAGCTTCCAGAATGCAAGGGAAGTGGAAGGAAGAAGGGGGAATCCAGGAAAGGGAGACCACAAGGAGACCTGGTTAGAGCGGAGGAGACCACAAGTCGCAAAGAAAAGATGGCTATTGAGGGGGACATCACAACCAGGCCAGCGTGACAGTTTCTCCCATCAGCAGCTTCATGTTTGGACATCGACTCACCTTTACAAGCACCCTATAGGCTGTGTGGGTAACCATACGGACATCACTGGGTCATCAGGTTACCAGCCCCCATCCTTCAAGAGCCTGCTCCGTGACGTCCTTTCCTTCAGCCTTGGTGCTGCCAGGATTGGTGAGCAGGCGGAAGCCCACATTGAGCACATACACTAAAAGAGACACTGCATGCATACACTTTTACCCTATTTTCTCATCAGAATCTTCACAGGAGACATTTTACACAAGTTATCCCGGTTACTGAGCCTTGGTGCATTTAAGATCTTTTTGGGCCCTTGCTGAGCTAGCTGAAGATACCGGATATCTCCACAGCAAGGATCCCAAGTTTCTTTCTTCTATAAACTCTGAGAACTTCTGAAACACATTCAGTAAGAGGGAACTCTCACTTAAATAGTGTAAAGTTTAACATTGCATATTGTTGTTTACTGCACTGTACATTTATGTTCTAGGCCTGTGAACTCAGGATTTTAAGGAAGTAGATTGACATATTAGGAGCAGGGCCGGACTGGCGTACCGGGATACCGGGAATTTCCCCGGTGGGCCGCCCGCCGCTTTAAGCATTGCGGCCGCGCTGTGATGGCGGCTGCAGCCCCGGCCCCCTCTGTGCTCCAGTGACAGATACACTCTTGGAGTGTTTCCTACGTCAGCCGCTATGAGCAGCATGACGTCACATCCGGCGGGAGCGGCTGCGCGGCGGTGGATCATCTGACTGTCTGCATGACGGTCACGGCGCCGATCCCTCCCACACCTCACAGAAGCCAGCAGCAGCAGTAGCAGCATGATCACAGCCAGGTCACACTGTATGACTGAGAGTGACTGAAGGAAGAGTGGAGCGGAGCGGAGCAGAGCCTGAGACAGCACAGCCAGGCAAGTGTAAATGGGCTGGGGCCTGGGGGACCTCGTCCTCTTGCATTTGGGGGAGAGAATCAGCATATTAGGGCCCCTAATGCTAACCTACCCCCCCCTCATACAATGCTTATCTGCCATCCCCCCTGGGGCCCCTCCCCCTAATACAATGCTGTTCCCCTCCTCCTAATACAATGCTAACCCCCCTCCCCCTAATAAAATGATGACCTCCCCCTAATACAATGCTGACCCCCCCCCCCAAATTTAGGGGGAGGGAGGGGAAACAGCATTGTATTAGGAGGAGGTCATCATTTTATTAGGGGGAGGGGGGTTAGCATTGTATTAGGAGGAGGGGAACAGCATTGTATTAGGTAGAGGGGGATAAGCATTGTATTAGGGCCCCTGATAATTCTGACATGTCCTGTGCCATGTCCGCACAGCCCCTGACATGTCCTGTACCATGTCCGCACAGCCCCTGACATGTCCTGTGCCATGTCCGCACAGCCCCTGACATGTCCTGTGCCATGTCCGCACAGCCCCTGACATGTCCTGTGCCATGTCCACACATCCTCTGACATGTCCTGTGCCATGTCCGCACAGCCCCTGACATGTCCTGTGCCATGTCCGCACAGCCTCTGACATGTCCTGTGCCATGTCCGCACAGCCCCTGACATGTCCTGTGCCATGTCCGCACAGCCCCTGACATGTTCTGTGCCATGTCCGCACAGCCCCTGACATGTCCTGTGCCATGTCCGCACAGCCTCTGACATGTCCTGTGCCATGTCCGCACAGCCCCTGACATGTCCTGTGCCATGTCCGCACAGCCCCTGACATGTCCTGTGCCATGTCCGCAAAGCCCCTGACATGTCCTGTGCCATGTCCGCACAGCCCCTGACATGTCCTGTGCCATGTCCGCACATCCTCTGACATCTCCTGTGCCATGTCCGCACAGCCCCTGACATGTCCTGTGCCATGTCCGCACAGCCTCTGACATGTCCTGTGCCATGTCCGCACAGCCTCTGACATGTCCTGTGCCATGTCCGCACAGCCCCTGACATGTCCTGTGCCATGTCCGCACAGCCTCTGACATGTCCTGTGCCGTGTCCGCACAGCCCCTGACATGTCCTGTGCCATGTCCGCACAGCCCCTGACATGTCCTGTGCCATGTCCGCACAGCCCCTGACATGTCCTGTGCCATGTCCGCACAGCCCCTGACATGTCCTGTGCCATGTCCGCACAGCCTCTGACATGTCCTGTGCCATGTCCGCACAGCCCCTGACATGTCCTGTGCCATGTCCGCACAGCCCCTGACATGTCCTGTGCCATGTCCGCACAGCCCCTTACATGTCCTTTGCCATGTCCGCACATCCTCTGACATCTCCTGTGCCATGTCCGCACATCCCCTGACATCTCCTGTGCCATGTCCGCACATCCTCTGACATCTCCTGTGCCATGTCCACACATCCTCTGACATCTCCTGTGTCATGTCCGCACATCCTCTGACATCTCCTGTGCCATGTCCGCACATCCTCTGACATCTCCTGTGCCATGTCCGCACATCCTCTAGACATCTCCTGTGCCATGTCCGCACATCCTCTGACATCTCCTGTGCCATGTCCGCACATCCTCTGACCTCTCCTGTGCCATGTCCGCACATCCTCTGACCTCTCCTGTGCCATGTCCGCACATCCTCTGACCTCTCCTTTACCATGTCCGCACTTTTACCACTTTTAACTAGAATTTGCTCTTTTATATAAAAAGCCCTATATGCTTTTATAACTATCTTATCTATGATAGTACACTCTTCAAATTTGCTTTAAAATGCATGGCTTTCCCTTTTATGAACAAGAAAGTAATGGCGTTATGCTGTTGGGCCGGTATAATAATGCTATGGGGCTGGTATGAAATTTTTTCCAGGACTGAATTTTATTCCCAGTCCGGCCCTGATTAGGAGGAATTCTTACTCCATTTCATGCCTGAGTTTACTATAGGTAATTACCTATTTCAAGTTAATCCTGTCTTGCTTACTGCAAAGTCTTTCAGTAAAGTACTTTTTTTTTTCAACTTTAAATTTTTTTAATTAAGATATCAAAAACAATTTTGGGCCCCTGAGTTCAGTCGCTGTAGGGAGGCCTGCCTGCCCCTTCGTTCGTTAATTATGCCGTGCTGGGAGGTGCAGCCGGCCGCGGGGGGGAGGCTGAGCTGAGCACTGGAGTCTCCGGAGTCTGGAGCCCCACCTATCCTCTTCAAGGAGAGAAAGAGAAGTCACGTAGGGAGGCGGAGGTGGACAATGGAAAAAAAAAAAGGTCAGCTGACACCAATAGAGAGAAGGGGGGGGGGGGGAGTTTTTTCCTTCTGCAAGGAGACCCCATGACACAGAGGCATCCCTGGAGACACCTAAGTACTGAGAGGGAATGGACTGACTGACAAATTAGGTGACAAATTGCTAGTGCAACTGATCCCAACCTCCACCACCTCTGTCTCTTACTGATCCCGCCCCCTCCCCACCACAAATCTCATCCCTATTCCCATTATCACCTCTACATCAGATAGGAATAGGAATGAGATCTGTGGTGGGGGATCAGTAAGAGGCAGAGGTCACTAATCCTACCCCCCCTCGCCACCAACGCTGCCACTGATCCTGTGTCACCGCCAGTCTGCTCCCAGCTAATCGCGAACTCGGCGGTGACGCAAACAAGTAATGCGCTGTATCACACATGCGCGGAACTTAGCGGAAGACGCCGGGGACCTTGAGGAGACACGATCCTTTCTGCCTGGCTGAGTGGCACAGGAAGGCAGCACCTGTGACCCTTAAAAGGGCTATGCCCTTTGGGAAGCTAACCAGGAACCCTCCTCACCACTGGGACTTCCATACATACATCCCTATCCCCTTGTTCTGTAAGTACGTGGGTCATTTATTCTTCTGGGAAGTTTGGAGGGGACAATGGGGTTGATTTACTAAAACTGGAGAGTGCAAAATGTGGTGCAGCTGTGTACATGGTAGCCAATTAGCTTCTAACTTCAGCTTCTTCAATTAAGCTTTGACAATAAAACCAGGAATCTTATTGGTTTCTATGCAGAGCTGCACCACATTTTGCACTCTCCAGTTTTAGTAAATAAACCCCTTTGTATCTCTCTCCCCTTTATTCCACGATTGTTACCGCAGGATATATCTACAGATACCTGTGCTCTTGTGCTTATTTTCAGTATTCCCCTGGGGCCTTAGGTCCCTTATACTTGAGGAAAATAGTTCTATAGGTAATCGGATATATTTCAAGGTTGATTCCCAATAAGGCCATTACAGGTGTGAAAGGTATTAGATTACCTGTGAGTGATGCAATAAATGATGATACCTCATTCCAAAAGCTGGAAAGAGATTTACAGTTACAAAAATTAATAAATATTATGCTTGTTTGGTCATTGCATTTGATTTTGCCGGATTTGAGAACAATAGAAATATGTCATCAGCGAACAATCCCAATTGGTGATCAATTTGTCCGATCCTAATACCATTGATGTTAGGATTTTCCCTGATGATTTCGGCCAGAAGTTCAATTGCTAAGGAGATTATTACAGGAGAAAGCAGCCATCCTGTCTTGTACCATTTAAAAATGTAAACTTTTAGAGATGTTACATGAAGTAAACCCTCTAGCGGCAGGTGTTGTATTAAGGGACATTATAGCTTTATAGTTTTTTTTTAAATGTACCCCCAATGAATTGAATGCCTTCTCTGCATCTAGTCGGAGAAGCAAAGAAGGGATTCAACTGCATTTGACATGGTTGATCAAGGTAATCATGCATCTGGTACCATCTGGGCCTTGTTGACCTTTTACAAAGCCTACTCGATCAGCTCCTATTAGGTATGGTGTCACATCAAGTAGGCAGTTAGCTCAGTTAGCCAGTATCTTAGAATATATCTTCAGGTCTGAGTTTAATAAGGATATGGATCTATAATTTTTAACGGAGGATGTATCAGGTCAGGATCAGGTTTTGGGATCGTAATGATAATTGCTTCCAGCATTTATTTAGGGAATGGCTTATTATTGGCCACTTGGTTATACAGATTTGTTAGATATGGAGTTAGAATCTCTGTGAATGCTTTATAGTATTCACTCAATAGGCCACCAGCTCCTGGAGCCTTGTTTAGAGGCAGGGAGTGAAAATCTTTGCTTGTTTCCTCTATAGAGGTTGGTTCATTAAGTTTTTTGAATGTGTCTGTATTAACAGAGGGTAGGTCGCCTTTTTTTTTTTTTGTTACATCCGTTGATAGGGGTTGAGGAGTTTCGTTTTCTTTATTTAGATTATATAAAAGCTTGTAATACTCTGAATAGGTATCCGCTATCTCCCGTGGGGCATAAATGATTTTGCCTTATGGTGTTTATCAGTTTTGGGATTTTGTGTCTATTTTGTCTTTGGTGTTGTTTGGGGGGGCAATAATTTCCCTGCTTTAT